>NC_043018.1:7045483-7125483 GCF_006345805.1 Octopus sinensis | reverse complement strand
ACACACATATATATGCATTCACATACACATATGAACACACATATGTATAGACATATAACACATATATGCATTCACACATACGCATACACACACATATATGCAGAGACATACATATATGCACACATTACACATGTGAATGCATATACATAAGATACATATATGTAAATACACACACACACACACACACACACACACATATATACATATATAATAGAACAAAGGTATAAGCAGAACAACTGGTGTCTGGTTAGATTACGAGATTATATATTTCAACATGAGGTTGAGTTGTTACATGATTATAAAGATGGAAGCGAGTAAGGTGTTCAGAGAGTCTTCTACAGCTGTTTCAAGAAGACATGCCTACAGTAGTGACCTATTTCATCATCATCATTATCATTGTTCGACTGTGGTCGAGACAATGGAATTTACCATGCTACGCCAGACTTCATGGTCCATCATAGCATTATGGAGGTCCTGTTGCTGGATGCCTGTATCCCTGGAGATTTCATCAGGGTAGGAGAGTGTGCGCCCTCTGGTATTGCGAGTAGATGGTTTCCAGAGGAGAAGAGTAGAAATTGCCTCGTTTTCAGCTCTACAACAATGTCCAGCAAACTGGACTCTCCTACCTTTCACAAGAGATGATACAGGTGGTAGTTTCCCATATATTTGTACTTTGGTTGGATGACGCTTCCACGAGAGATTTTGAGCTCTCATAAGGAGGTGAGTGTAGGTTCCATCCAACCACCTCTCAAGCTTCTTTGATAACGTCCAGAGGGACGTTATTTCATCATCAGAGGGAAAATGAGGTACAGCCTTTGTAGAGAGCTTTGGTCTGTCTGCCTGTATGTATGTCTCTTTTGTATTTAATCCTTTAAATTCTTCCTCTGAAGAAGCTGGTTTCTGATAAAAATAAAAAGCTCCATCTTTGGAATGTAGATAATGAAAACAGTGTCACATTTTAAACCTGAGAAAAGTCTTGCAGAGTTTTATTGTTCCACTTGCATTTGTAATGTGTGAATCAGTTGGTTGATTTCTTTTTTTTTTTTGATAATCCAAGCTTATCCAGACTGACAGTTAGGCATTTACTTACAAAACCAAGTGCTCCAATTATTATTGTATAAATGTACGTATATATCATTATTTCAAGAATTTCAACATCAACAGAATATTTTTGCATTTATGTATATGTGCAAATCTGTATGTTCTGTCTTATGTATTCTCATGCATACATTTGCATATCTCAACATGCTTATATATACTTAAAAGGGAGTATTACAGATTTTTACAGTCCCAGTGATGTTTTGAATCTGTAGTCTTTAAATCAGCATTCTTCTTTGTGGTTTCAAGAAGCCTAATTTCTCAAGATTTGAATTTAGGCAGTGTGTTACACATCCCAGTGCCCCAATAATTACAGGTATAATCCTGAACTTGCAACCTGGATAGAGTAGCTGTAGATTCCTCAATAGTTCAGTGTAGATATTTTCTTTTATATTAACATTCACTGGGTAGCTAATTTCCACAACTGCACACAATTTCTCTTCTTTATCTCAAATTATTATGTCAGGTTTATGTGTGTATGCATGTGTGTGTATGCATGTGTGTGTGTATGTATGTATGTATGTATGTGTGTATGTACATATGTATGTATGTATGTGTGTATGTACATATGTATGTATGTATGTGTGTATGTACATATGTGTGTATGTATGTGTGTATGTATGTGTGTATGTATGTATGTATGTATGTATGTATGTATGTATGTATGTATGTATGTATGTATGTATGTATGTATGTATGTATGTATGTATGTATGTATGTATGTATGCATGCATATTTGTCTTGAGTAGGATTTGAAACTGCATGCAGTAGTGTGACCCTAGCATGGAGATTCCAGTGTTTTGAGGAGTGTGGTATGGACATATCCTCTGTTTCCTGACAGATCATCCTACGACAGCTTCACGCTCATTTGATGCATCAGCTGTGGGCTGGGAGATGCCTTATGGCAGGCCTCACACCAGATGGTTGGCAGGGATTAAGAAAGATCTCCAGAGGCTCAAAATTACCTAGGAGGATGCAAAAGAGCTGGCATGGGACCACCAGCAATGGATAGTACTGGTGGACCTGGTTGGCTCTATGCATAATGATATCTCCAGGACCCTTAATCTGGGATGACCTCAGGCCTACTAAACAAGAGCATGAAGTGAGCAAGTAATGTATGCACACACACACACACACATATATATATACTTTATAAATAGGGTTCAGCAACGATTTACTTCACCACATACCGAATTTTAGAAATAGCAGTCAAAAAATCTTAACCTAATATAGAATGATTTTCGTTATTTTTCCCTTTTGCTTGTGTGGATTGTTTTCAAGTACTTTGGTTTATCTGGGAGCCCCTTTTAAAGTAGAAGGAATAGCTAAGATTTTTTGACTGCTATTTCTAAAATTCGGTATGTGATGAAGCAAATCGTTGCTGAACCCTATCTATAAAGTATTACTTAAGCTTACCATGAAATGGTCTTTTTCATGCCAAATTCTGCTTGGTTTAATTAGTGATTACTTCTTAATTAATTAATTTTACCCTTTGTTATTATATATATATATATAAATACACACACACACACACACAAATATTTTATCTTTTACTTGTTTCAGTCAATAGAATGTGGCCATGCTGCAGCACTACATTGGTGACAATATGACTCACCCCAGACACAACATAATTTGCTTCAACACACAAATTCACATAAAGGATCTTGCAAATCGGATACAAATACGATGTCGAATATATCGTCAGAATATTCATCGTCATACTTTTTATCGGCAGAGTAAATACATCGTTATACATTATTTCAAATTTATATTTGCAGTGTAAAGGCATTGCATTCGACTTCATGGCCAAAGAAAAAGAAATTCTATAACCAAAATATTACTTAATATCAAATTAACTGAATATTTATGGGAGGAAACTAAATTAAAGTTGCTCTTCAAAACAGAATTACACACACATGCATGCATGATTGCACATGCATATACATACACATGCATGCACCCACGCACAGAAGGACATAAGGATATACATACACAAATATATATTATTAGATACACAAATGCACACATGTACAAATACACATCATCATAGACATGAATGCACACACACACAAATTCTCGCATACACATATACACATAACATCATGCACACACATACACAAGCACACACAAACACCTAAATACATGTACACACACACATACGAGAATGCACACACACACATACACAAACATACACACACAAGCATGCATGCATACATACATGCAAAAACATACATACACATGAACAAGTATCCAGCTGTAGAAACCATACCTAAGCAGAAATTTGGAGCCTGGTGCTGTTCTCTGGCTTGCCAGCTGCAAGCAGTGAAAACGGACATTAAATAATGATGATGATGATGATGGTAGTGGTGCTCCAGCATGACCGCAGCTGCATGGCTGAAACAAGTAAAAGAGAGTGTGTGTGTGTATACAAATATATATATATATATGAGACGCCATGATAGATCGTTAGCTCTTACACACATTTTTTTCTCTCCTTGTTTTTTTTTCTGTGTATCTTTCTGTCGAAGAGCGTAGGCTCAAAACGTTAAAGACTTTTTCTATTCCTGAGCACTATACTAATACATTTGTTTGTTTGTACTCCACCTGCCTTCGTCTTTTGTTTATTTTCGTAAACTTTCCCTTTCTATATAAATAAAATATATATATATATATAATATATATATATATATATATATATATTATTATATATATAAAAGTGACCTCCTTTGGTCATGGATGGCCATGGGATTGCACCTAGAAAGTTACCCTCCAAGGCACAAGTCTGGGCAAGGTTGTTTTATGGAAGACCAGCATAATAGCCTCCCCTCTCCATACCACCGATGTTATCCAAGAGAAAGGCAAAGGCTGGTACAGCTTGGCACCAGTGACGTCTCAGCTCATTTATTAACGTGCAAGTGGCCGAGCATTTCACAGACACGTGTACCCTAACCGTAGTTCTCGGGGAGATTCAGCATGACACATACTGTGACAAGGCTGGCCCATTGAAATACAGGTACAACAGAAACAGGAATAAAGAGAGAAAGTTGTGGTGAAAGAGTACAGCAGGGTTCACAACCACCCCCTGCTGGAGCCTCGTGGAGCTTTAGGTGTTTTTGCTCAATAACACTCACAATGCCCGGTCTGGGAACCGAAACCACGATCCTACAACCGCGAGTCCGCTGCCCTAACCATATATATATATATATATATATAATATATATATATATATATATATATAAATTAAATTAGAGATAAAACCACTATTAAGGAAATCAAACTGAAAAACATAAACCAAAACATAAAAATAAAAATATAATATACAAAATATATAAAATATAAAATTAAAAAATTTAAATTATTTAAATTTAAAATAAAATTATTAATTTATATTTAAAAATTTTTATATATATATTTTTAAAATTAAATATATATAACTATCAAAAAGTATTAAAAAGTTTAATATAAGATAAAAAAATATATATATATAGTTAATCCAAACATGAAAGCACAAAAAAACACAACATGAGGACGTGGAACAAATATAGTATTAGTGGACGCTTAGGAAAGAAGGAGGGTTTAACGTTTTGAGCGGAGCTCTTTGTCGGAAACATAGAAGGAAAGATCCAGAGAAGGGAAGACAGAGGAAAAAAAATCACCATATATACATATATATATATATATATATAATATATATATAATATATATATATATATATATATATTAAATATATATAAGAAGCCAGTGCCATTTTGAATGAGATCTCACTGGTAGCCATTGCCATGTGCAAGACAAGAACGAGATCTCGCCTGCAACCATTTGCCATGTGCGAGACGACGACAAGACTCTCGCTGGCAACCAGTATTTAGGCAAGAGAACAACAATATTCTCTGTCTCACTCTTCTCACACTCAACAGCAAGAAACACTGCGAAGCCAGCAGCTCACAGCAGACACTTGTCCCGCTCTGCCTCCACATGCTTATCTCCTGAGGTAATGAACTTCACGTGTACAGAGTTAAGACAAACCACTCACTGCTATGAAGATGGTCACTGAGGGCGGACCACATGGACGAGACCTCTGTAAATAAACGGCTATTGAATTGTACTCCGCTTGTGTCCTTCTTCTTCGTGTTCCAGATCCTTGAAACTACAAAAATAATTATAATGCGAGAAGAAGATACTCCAGAGGTATCACAAACCTTCCAATGTATAAAAATTTATACATGAAGAGAAGACCACAATGTTGACTTTTACATGCTGAAAAGGGCAGTCAGATCTCAAGCCACAAAAAAACATTCTTATTTATGGCACATTTTTTTACGCCCACTGACCACTGGTATAAATTATTATTTTGAATAAATTTTACCCTTGCATTTATATATATATCATCATCATTATCATTTAGCGTCCGCTTTCCAGGCTGGCATGGGTTGGACGGTTCAACTGGGGTCTGGGAAGCCAGGAGGCTGCACCTGGCCCAGTCTGATCTGGCAATGTTTCTACGGCTGGATGCCCTTCCTAACGCCAACCACTCCGTGAGTGTAGTGGGTGCTTTTTACGTGCCCCCCCCCACACATATATATATGAAGTCATAAATGACAGAAATAGTTCAAAGAAATTTTATTTAACGAGAAGAAAATTCTAATATGACAAATTGTTTCATAACTTAAAAGCATGTAAGTAATTTATATATTATTGGTTTAAGTTTTGTGCTCACAATCACAAAGTTTAGTTTTGATTCCTGGTGCTTTATTTCGCGTTACTCTGTGAACACTTTAATACCTGATGCATGTTGCAGTGTGCGCTTGCACAGGTAATGCTGATTTCATGGAATGATTGAGCTAATGTACAAAACGTGCATTTGATCACGATAAGCAAATCGTTTATGCAGGTCACTCAGCAAGAAATCACAGAACAAGTGCATCATGTTGTAACTGTAAACAACTATATCATGACAAGGTAAATAAGAGATAACAAAACCAGCACTATCCCCATGGGGGAAGGAGTTATACCGGGAGAGTACTGGTCCCCCTTACTCTTCAGTTTAGCTCAGAGTCCATTAACAAATTGCAATGCATGCATTACAAATGCTATGAAGAAACTATGGAAGTTTTTTTTTTGCTTTTGTTTTATTATTATTATTATTTCTTTTTTTTTTCCATGTGAAGGATTTAAAACTATATGCAAAAGACAAAACTATACTGGAGGACCTACTCAAAACTGCGCGTGGATTAAGCAGGATTAGAGAAATATGTTAAAGTAAAGGTAAAAACAACAAAAAAAAAATATTAAAAAATTAATTAGAATTTTAAAAATGTTAAAATATATTTACTTAAAAGAAAACCATACATATATACAGAACAGATGTATATTGCATATATATATATATATATATATATATACACCCACACACACACATGTATATATCTTTATATATATGACATATATAATATATACATTATATGTATGTATGTGTATATATATATTATATATACACACACGTATATATCTTTATATATATATATATGACATATATATATATATATATATATATATATATACACACGTATATATCTTTATATATATATGACATATATATATATACATACACACACACATATATCTTTATATATATGACATATATATACATTATATATATGTATGTGTATATATATATATATATGTATGTATATACATAGAATAAAACTATATATATTATGTCTATAGATAGATATAAATATTATATGTATATGAATATAAATATCAATGTATGTATGTGTTTGCTTAGGAGTAGATGAAACTAAGTAAATATATATATATATATATATATATATATATATGTATGTATGTATGTATATACTTAGGAGTTGATAAGAGACAGAAATGAAAGATAAAAATATGATATTCTATAAGAGTATGTTTGTTAAACTCAATGCCGGAAACAAGATTACAGGGATAAATACACCAGAGATCTGAATCATAAACCACAACTTTAATAAAATGTATTGGAAGTTAAGGGAATTGAAGAACACAGAAAGGAAAACCAGAAAGCTCCTGATTGCATTAAGATAAATCTCCTACGATGCGGTGGATCAGCAAAATTATTAGTTTGTTCGATACAAGGCCTTCTGGAGTATGTTTTAGTTCTCTGTGTTCTGAGTTGAAATCCTAGGGAGGTGAGCCTTGCTTTTCGTCCTTCAGAAGTTGAGGAATAAAATGTTAGTCTTGTACTGGAGTTGATTCTACCTGTCTATCATTCTATCTATCCGTCTATCTATCTATCTATCAGTCTGTCATTCAGTCTGCCTGTTTCTGTCTATCTGTCTGTTAGTCTGTCTGTTCATCTGTCTATCTATCTATCTATCTGTGTATCAATGTCTATCTCTCTCTCTCTCTATGTATCTATCTATCTACCTATCTATTTGTCTATCTATCTATCTATCTATCTGTGTATCTATCTGTCTATCTCTATCTATCTATCTAACTATCTATTTGTCTATCTATCTGTCTCTTTCTCTCTCTCTCTCTCTATCTACCTATCTATTTGTTTGTCTATCTATCTATCTATCTATCTATTTGCCTATCTATCTGTCTCTCTGTCTATCTATCCATCTATCTATCTATCTCAGTTAAGAGACCTTCTGGCACAGACTTTTTGGCATTACCTATCTGGCACCACTGGCTTAATGCTAACTAATTTGATATCAGTTGTTCTAAAATTTCTCTCATTCTCTCTTCCTCTCCCTCTCACTACCTCTCTGTCTCTGTCTCCCACTCTCTATGTGTCTGAAGAGAGAGAAAGTATTTATTTTACTCGTGTTCAACTAATAAATTGTAATTCTTCTCTCTCTGTTTATGTGTATGAGCATCTAGTTATGTTTCTATGTATTCTGTCTGTTTGTCTCTCTTTCTCTACCCCTCTCTCACTATGTTTATGTCAGTCGTGTCCAATTAGTAACTTGTAATATCTCTGTCTCTCTATCTCTCCATCTCCCTCCCTCTCTATATCCTCTCTCCATCTATCTATCTATCTGTATGTATATATTGCTGTGTGTGTAGGCACATGGCTCAGTGGTTAGGGCATCAAGCTCACAGTTATAAGGTAGTGAGTTTGATTCCTAGACCGAACAGTGTTTTGTTGTTGTTGTTAAGCAACAAGACAGGTAAGGGTGATAAGGTGATGGTCTAGGGCTTAGGGGCGGGAGACCCCAGACCTTGGGGAGAAAAAAAACTTTGGTCGTCTTGTAGTTAAGGGCTCTTCATTGACGCCCGACATCACTGGGAGGTGGCCCTCGAAGTCACTGGAAATGGAGATCTCCAGGTCCAAATTCTTGAACGGTCAAACTGTGTGTTGTGTTCTTGGGCAAGACACTTTATTTCATGTTCTCCAGTTCACTCAGTTGTAGAAATGAGTTGTAACATCACTGGTGCCAAGCAGTATTGGCCTTTGCCTTTCCCTTGGATAACATCAGTGGTGTGGAGATGCTGGTATGTGTGGGCAACTACTAGTCTTCTATAAACAACTTGTTCTCTCTGTGTTTAGCCCCTTGTGGGTAGTAAAGAAATAGGTATTTCATTTGTCTTTACATTCTGAGTGCAAATTCCATCAAAGTTGACTTTGCCTTTCATCCTTTCGGGGTCGATAAATTAAGTACCAATTGTGAACTGGAGTTGATCTAATCGACTGGTCCTGCTCCCCACAAATTCCAGGCCTTGTGCCTAGAGTAGAAAAGAATATTCCTGCATATGATATTAAAGATGTGAATGGAATTTAAAATGGAAGACAAATGATACAATTTCTTGGAATACCGTTTTGAGTGAGAATGATGCCAAAAGCAGAAAAATGAAGATTTAAGAACAAACAAAAACAAGAAGCCAAAATAACAAGATAAAATTAATGACATAACAACGAAAGTGGTTAGAATTTGGTGCCAATAATGAAAAAATAAATAATAAAATAATGGTGAGAAAAATCCCAGATGGTGTCTTGTTTTGAAGAAATATTATCATATTAACACAAACATTTTCTAATATCTTGCCTTCTGGTTCCAAGAACTATTTCAATTTCTCAAGATTTCTTGTATTCTTCCTCTATTTGACTTTTTTAAAACTTTCTGTCACTCATTATTCTTCCAATGCTCTCTGTTTCTCTCCCTCTTTTTCTCTGAAACTATTTCTCTCTCTTTTTCTCTGTCTCTCTCTGTCTCTCTCTCTCTGTCTCTCTCTCTCTTACTCAAAAGCAATATTTCAAGGAATTATTTTGATTTGGTGAAATATTCTGGCAGGAAATGTTTTCATTCTGTGTTTTTTTTTGTTTTTGGACCATTCCTCTTTTTTATGAATTTTCCATATCATTAAAATGATTCTTTGTTGTATGATATTCTTCCTTATTATAACGAAGCTTATCTAAGTATATCTATATATGTAACTGAAACACTGTCAGAACATAATACTCACCATCTTATCAGTCTGTCCCTCCTAAGTAAATCATACCTTGCACTAACCACCATTTTCAATGCAGCAAAAAGCGAGAGACAGAGAGAGAGAGAGAGGTGGGGGTGTTGGTTGTCTGCTCTTTTGTAGTCTAAAATTTTTTTTACGCCCCTTATAAAACATCAATGTTTGTCAGCAGGTCCTTGATGTTCAGTGAAGGAGCTTCTACATTTTTGATCTTTGTTTGACTCTTTTACTCTTTTATTTGTTTCAGTCATTTGACTGTGGCCATGCTGGAGCACCATCTTTAGTCGAAGAAATCGACCCCAGGATGCATGCTTTGTAAGCCTGGTACTTATTCTATTGGGCTGCTTTGCCAAACCACTAAGCTATGGAGATGTAAACACACCAGCATCGGTTGACAAACGATGTTGGGGGGACTAACAGAGACACATACATACACACACACACAAATGTATGTATGTATATATATACAATGGGCTTCTTTCAGTTTCCATCTACCAAATCCACTCACAAGGCTTTAGTTGGCCCGAGACTATAGTAGAAGACACTTGTTTTTGTTGTTAAGCAACAAGACGGTTAAGGGTGATTAGGTGATTGTCTAAGGTTTAGGAGCGGGAGACCCCAGACCTTGGAAGAAAGAAAAACTTTGGTCGTCTTGTTGTAGTCGAGGGCTCTTCATTGACGCCCGACACCAGTGGGGTGGGTGGCCCTCAAAGTCACTGGAAATGGAGATCTCCAGGTCTAAATTCTTGAACGGCATAGAAGACACTTGCCCAAGGTGTCACACAGTGGGACTGAACCCGGAACCATGTGATTGGTAAGCAAGCTGCATAAAATAGTTGTCATCAGAGCTCCCTCAGAACACACTCCAAAATATCAATGAAGGGTATTTTGTACAATATAGTCTTTTGTATCTAAAAAGACATGATAAACATGACCAGAATTTACAAACCTTCTTGCATATAGCACATGTTATTCCATTTTGATTGGCTTCCTGAAAATATGGTTTCTAGTTCAATCTCATCCCACAGCATCCTGGGCAAGTGTATTCTATGTGAGGACATGAGGTTTAGTGGTTAGGGTGTTGGACTCGTGATCGTAAGATTGTGCTTTCAATTACTGCGCCAGGCAACGCAAAACACCTTGAGCAAAACACCTCATTTCATGCTGCACCAGTCCACTCAGCTGACAAAAAGGAGTAACCCTGCAATGGATTGGTGTCCTGTCCAGGTGGGGAATATACACGCCACGAAACCGGGAAACTGGCCCTTATGAATCAGTATGACTCGAGGAGGTAACTTTGCTAACTTGTGGAGGGACGTGGCTTAGTGGTTATGGCGTTGGACTGATGATCGTAAGATTATGGTTTCAATTCCTGGACTGGGTGACGCATTGTGTTCTTGAGCAAAATACTTCATTTGATGTTGCTCCAGCTGGAAAAAATGAGTAATCCAATGATCGACTGGCATCCCATCCAGGTGGGGAATATATACTCCATGAAACTTGGGAAACTGGCCCTTGTAAGTTAGTACGACTCGAGAAGGTAACATTGCCTTTTATGCACACGTAAAAACCCAGATGTAAAATGAATGAAAATACTGTGGTCAACTGTCTGTGTGTCCTGGCAATGGTTTGGGTTTATAGTGAGAACAGCAAAGCCAATGGTATAGTTGTGAGCAAGAAGCAGTGATTCTGGTTGGAGAAATACTGCTCCAAAAATCTCTCATTTTACTGATGCAAGCACAGAAAAATGGACAGTGAAGCAATAATGATGATGATGAGGATGATGATGATAATGACAGTGACAATGATAATGTTGATGTCAATGATGATGATGATGATAAAGATGATGGCAGTGGTGATGAAGATTGTGATGATGAAGATGATGACGACTGTGACAACCATAATGATGATGATGATGGTGGAGATGATGATGATGACAATGATGATGACGATGACGGTGATCATGATGATGATGACAGTGACAATGATGACGTCGATGATGATGATAATGCTGGCAATGAGGATGATGAAGATGATGGCAGTGATGATGATAATTATGATGATGAGGATGATGACAACAATGACAACCACAATGACGACAACGATGATGATGATGATAATAACAATGATGATGATGATAGTGATGATGATTATGATGATGATTATAATGACGATGGTGATATTGACAATGATGATGTCGATGTTGCTGATGATGATGATGATAATGATACATGTGTTTGTGTGTGTGTGTGTGCGTGTACATATTCTTTAACTGACTGTAAAAAACCTACACATAAGTCACTGAATATCTGAATGTTTCGTGCCAGGCACTTATCAAAATAACTTAAAAATCATGAATTCATTCTTTACACAAAGTACAATTTGCAATATTTTCCGGAATGTTAAATCAGAAATTATTAGAGAGTCACCAAATAATTCATAAATTTCAAAAACTGCATGTCAGGCAAAAATATGGGGGGTAGGGGGTAGGGCAAGGCTGGGGGGGGGATTTGAATAAAATATAAGTGAAAATATGCAGAATGAACACATAAGAAATATGTCCGCATATCTAATTCATATACACTAAGTTATGCAATTAAATAGACATATACATACATACACACACATATACATACACACATATATACTTACATATATATGTATGTATATTCCATCTTTCATTTGCCATATGTATGTGTGTGTGTGTATATATATATATATAATACACTATATAAATATATAAAAATATATAATATATATATATATAAACATACATATGCACATATATACATATATGTATATATATAATGTGTATGTGTGTGTGTGTATATATATATATATATATATATAATACATATTTATACATATATATAAACATACATATGTACATATATACAAATATGTATATGTATATAATATGTATGTGTGTGTATACATATATATATATATATATATATATATATAATATATATATATATATGTATATATATGTATGTATGTACATAAAGGTGCACAAAAATGGAAATATGTATACTCTAGGATATATGCCAATATATAATACACACACACACCCTCTCTGAATATATGCAAATTATTATCTACTCATATAAAATTAATGTTAATTCCAATGATTTGTGCCAGCAGAATTGTTACCATTCCAGGTAAAATGCTTAGTGCCATTTTGTTTGTCTTTTATGTTCTGAGTTCAAGTTTGGTTAAGGTTGACTGTGCTTTTCATCTCTTCAGGGTCAATGGAATGAGTGCCAGTTGAGCAACGGGGCTGATGTAATCAACTATTCCTCTCCCCCAAAATTTCAGGCCTTGTGCCTATAGTAGAAAGGAATATGAATGATATATATGTGTGTGTGTGCTTGTATGTGTTTATGTGTGTTTGTCCCTGCACCATCGCTTGACAACCAATGTTGGCATGTGTACGTCCCTGTAACCTAGTGGCTCGGCAAAAGAGACTGATAGAATAAGTACTAAGCTAACAATGAATAAGTCCTAGGGACGATTTGTTCAACTAAAGGCGATGCTCCAGCATGGCCACTGTTAAATGACTAAAACAAGTAAAAAAAACATGTAAGAAATACATATATATACATAGAAATATATATATGTGTGTGTGTACATATATATGTGTGTGTGTGTGTACATATATATATATGTATATATATATATATATATATATATTGGTAAAAACAGTAAGATAACAAAAGAAAGAAAGAGAACTCAATATTATGTAAATAGAGGAAATTTATCTGTAAAATAATATGTGACAATTATTTGATAGGCAAGAAATGGTGTTGTGGATTTCCTCCTTGGCGAGTAATTGTCATATATATATATATATATATATTTGTATTTTATATACACACAATATTCAAATATATATGCACGTGTGTATATACATATACACATCCTGGGTTTGTTAGCTCCTGTCAAACCATCTAACAGACTTTAAAGGATGATGATGATGATTTACACTATATTATATAGGAACACACCTGCAAACACACCTGCAAACACACCTACGTCCACATTCAAAATACACACACACACACATATATTTCAAAATATGCTAAAAAAGTGAGTAGGCATTCGATTGCTTAGAACTTGAACCTGTCTTCTAATATAAACGCATGCATTCATTCTTTTTGCTTAAATATTTCGCATACACACTGAACACTTCCCTCATCTAATTTGTAATTATAGTAGCAGAGCACTTCTTTTGAATATAAGTCTTAATTAGAGGAATTAAGATATGCCTTGTGGTGGTTTATTTGTGTCTACTTACAATACAGTCACACACAGACATGTAATGCATATTTTGAGAAAGTGTCCCCTTTTCAAATTGAGCAAAGGAAAAAGATAAGGAATTTTGAGAAATATGTTGTTACTGGCAAATCGTTCTAATATGTTGTGAGACACACCCAGCATAAATAACACAATGGATAGACATGATATCAACAAAAATTGCGAATGGATGAAAATTCTAGTGACAGAGTGATATTTGCTCACTTGTTTACAACAACTATGCGATATGAAGCTAAGGACATGTGCACACACACACACAATATATATATATATTATAAGTACAAAGTGAGATAGGGGTTATAATTGTACTTTATAATCTCTGACGAGGACTTGAGATATATATATATAAGTAACTCATTTTTAACTGCATACTACCTCAATACATCTGACTAATACCTATGTCTGTCCTTGTTTGTCCCCTCTATGTTTAGCCCCTCGTGGGTAATAAAGAAATAGGTCTCTTTAGTTCTGTCTTGACAAGGACTTATCAACCTCTCTAGTGCTGGTACCAAGGTGTTAGATATGACCTTTCTTTGATTCTGGCACCTACAAATTAAGCATGAGGAAGAATAGAGTTTTCCGTTTCCGTGCATCTGAAGAACATCTTTTAACCTTTCTGTTACCAAAGCGGCAGAAACTGGCTCTGGCTATGTAGTACAAATGTATTGTTTCCATAAGTTTTGAATTAAAATATTCCACCAAACCTTAGTCACAATTTATGTACCTAACACTAGCTAAGTTATTTTACTAAATTATTTGTTATATATAAAATAATTGAAAGAAACAGAAAGTATCTCTCAATACGGTAACAAAAGTGTTAAAAAAGGATCAGCTGTCAAGCTTATAAATTGTTTCATGATGTTGCTAGATGGTATGAGGGTGGTTCTGTAGATCACAGACTTTGAGAATCAAGGTCCTCCTAATGGGCAGTCCATGGGGATTTCGGCAGTGACAGGTTCAAACTTGACATAGAGACTATGTGGGTGTCTCTTTGTTTCTACAGTAGTGTGCAATGCTGGAAGTGATATTATCTAAACATGTGTAGCTAACTTTCATGTTATGGACATTAATGAGCTTATAACACCTAAGTGCCATTCAGAAATGCTAACTAGGGGCAAGAAGCATTTGGCTGTATAGCACATAGTCTCAACTGAATGGCGGATTGAACCAAGGAACCTGTATTTAAATATTTAGAACTTAAACTAAATATGTTGAGTGCCATTTTCTTTCATGTGTTCACCTACACATATGTATATATGTATGAAGATATGTATGTATGCATGTATTCATGGATATACATACGTATGAACATATATGTGTGTGTATATATATATATATATATACACACACATAGGTGTGAGTGTGTATATGTATGTGTATATATATCTTTATGTTTATATATATATACACATATATATATGAATGTATATATGTATGCATATGTGTGTGCATATTTATATATTTAAATATATATAAATCTTTGTATTTATATATATATATATATATATATATATATATATATACACACACACACATAAATACTTACTTATATATATATATTATCTGAAATGATAAATGATGTGAGAAAATTACTATAACATTTCACTTTAAGAGCACATCAATCATTGAGAAAAAAACAGAAATCTCAGAATATATATATATATATATATATATATATACATGTATACTATATTTTATATTATTCAACAACTTCATGTATCTGCGTAGATTGTGTAATCTAAAGCGTGTTGAGATTGATGACAAGGAATGAAGGTGGGGATTAAAATTCTAATGTATTATATAGACAAATAAATCTGATGAAAATATAGTCATTAAGTATCAAATTTTTGTATATACTTCAGAAATAATCTGGCAACACAGATAATTTATAGATAAGTGATAGATAAGACACTGTGAAAATTGATAGATAGGTAAGTAGGTAAACGGAGAGACAGGCTAATAGATATGAAGGCTGAAGGTTGGAGAGTTTTATAGATCCGGCAGTAATGGTTCAGTTATGTTTTACTGAAGATCTCTAATGAGATGAATCCGGAATTGTCAGCACATTACCACAGATCAAGCACACTTCCTGCACTGCATTGTGATACATTTTATTTTTTTTTTGCATGAATTTAAATTCTGTAGTTGTCTCCCCTGCTGTCTTTCTTCTTTTGATCACATTAAATAATTTTTTCGTTTTTTCATTCACATTATGGATGTAATTTTTATTAATTTAAATTTTCTTGGTTCACAACGTTTGCCTTTGATGGCTACATTAAATATGTTAGTATTTCCTTATCTTCTTTATTGTATGTGTGTGTGTGCATGCATGTGTGTATGTGAGAGAGTGTTTTATATATATATATATATCACGTTATCACGTGACCGACCAGACCATCAGATGTTGTTACACATCAGTGGTCACAATGCGTTAGCATTGTTTTAGCCTTCGAATGATGCCATCCCGCTGGCTAAATGAGCAGGCCAACAGAAGAAAGAGTTGTGAAAGAGTACAGCAGGGATTAACACCCCCTGCCGGAGCCTCGTGGAGCTTTAGGTGTTTTCGCTCAATAAACACTCACAATGCCCGGTCTGGGAATCGAAACCGCGATCCTACGACCACTAGTCCGCTGCCCTAACCACTGGGCCATTGCGCCCCCATATATATATATATATATATATATATATACATACACATATACATATGTGTGTGTGTATATATATATATATATATATATATATATATGTATGTGTGTGTGTGTGTGTGTATATATATATATATATATTATTTAATAAACACAGTACATGTTTTTATGTGCTACTATTAGATTCCTGTGCTGAGAACAGGTCAAACATTGTTTTGTAACATGCCTAGTCTCCTAGCACAAACATCAAATACTGCCCACATAGCATAAAAAATTATAACAAGTTATAAAACAATGTTTGACCTGTTCTAAGCAAATGAAACAAATAGTAGCACATAGAAACATATTGATATTGTGTTTATTAAATAATATTTATCTTTCACCAGGTGAAATACTTTTTTTGGTGATCTTACATCATGGAACAATACACACACTGTGTGTGTGTGTGTATACATATACACACAGGGATGGCCATAAGTTGCTTTACTCATTTCTAATAATAATAAAGACAAATGATAACAAACACATGCTGTGTGATTTTGCCATATCTCAGTTTGATACAAAGACATCTGGATGTAGAATGGTGTTCCATCTCATTATGGCAGGAATGTATGCCACTTCTTGGATGATACTTTTGAGATGTGGATCGGCAGAAGAGGAACCATTGAATGGCCTCTACAATCGCTGGGCCTGAGTCACTGTGACTACTCAATGTGGGGCATCCTGAAAGAACGTGTCTACTCACAAGATGTTTGGACAATACCTGAGTTGAGGGGAAAGAATTATTGCAGAATTTGTAGCCCTGGACAATGATAAGGACTTGTGTTGGTGAGTCTGAGAAGAATCCAGTTGTGCATTGACTCTGAAGGACAGTACTTTGAAGATATGATATAAGGAGTGGCTGTGTGATAAATAGCTTGCTTACCAACCATATGATTCCAGGTTCAGTCTCACTGCGTGGCACTTTGGGCAAGTAAGTGTCTTCTACTATAGCCTTGGGCTGACCAAAGCCTTGTGAGTGGATTTGGTAGATGGATACTGAAAGAAGCCTGTTGTATATATACATATATGTGTGTATGTATGTGTGTTTGTCCCCCTCCCCCAACATCGCTTGGCAACCACTGCTGGTGTGTTTACATCCCCATAACTTAGCAGTTCAGCAAAAGAGACCGATAGAATAAGTACTAGGCTTACAAAAAATAAGTCTTGGCGTCGATTTGTTCGACTAAAGGCAGTGCTCCAGCATGGTCACAGTTAAATGACTGAAACAAGTAAAAGAATAAAAGAGTGAAAAATAAGTGTTATCTTTGCTTTTGTTTTGAAATTATAATTGTACGATGACTAAATAATAGTTACACCATTTGGAAAACTCTTGGAGTAGTTGGCATTAGGAAGGGCATCCAGCTGTAGAAACTTGCCAGATCAGATTGGAGCCTGGTGCAGCCTTCTGGCTTGCCAGTTTTCAGTCAAACCGTCCAACCCATGCCAGCATGGAAAGCAGATGCTAAACGATGATGATATGTGTGTGTGTATGTATGTACATATATATATATATATATACACACACACACATATATGATAAATAGAATGCATAAATGATAAACAGAATGCTATTAACTATTTAAAAAAAAAACGTTAGTAGATCCAACGTCAAAGGCAGATACTAGGAAGAGAAGGGGTAAAGAAATGATAAGTAGAGAACAAATAAAGTGGGATATATTGGTTAAAAAAATGTTCAAAGGCTTGGAAGTAGATTTCTCTATTGAAGTAAAGTGCAAGGTGAATTAAATGTTCGAACTATAAAGACTGGTAAAAATCACTTATATGAGCTGAAGGTATGTTTCTGCAGTGCTTACATTTGTAAGATCGCTCTATAAGTGTGTTAACAAGGTGATTCTTAGAGAAGAGAATATGGAAGAGTTCAGAGTTGCAAATGTTATAAAATCCCTTGCCCTTATTGTAAGGAAAGGATACAGACAGGATGAACCAGTCTAACTTAAAATCTTTATTGTTGTCTTTAAGATACCAAACCAATTTACTTAGCCCTGTGCTATAACGTTTACTGCAATCCCTAAATGAAGAATAATGATTGGAAATTCTCTTAGATAACTGGGAAGAGAATGCGCCAATGTAGAAGTAGACATTGGTTTCCGCAAGAAATTTTACATTGGTATATAGAATTCTTAATCTTAGAATTATTAGACATAAATTTAATTCTGTTGGGGTTGTCCTCAGAGACCAAAACTATGTTGTTATTACTACTACTATTATTATTATTATTATTATTATGTGTTGAGCTATTACATAATATGTAGAACATGTTTAACGTGAAAGAAAAGCGCGAAGCATGGTGATGTTATTTCTATTATTTCATATCTTCTTTTAATGTTTCTGTGACTGATAATCAAGATCGATGAATAATGACAAATTATAAATGTGATTTATACAGTACGATTGATCATACTGAATACATAATGAGACAGGGTTGAAATACATGCATGTACGTATGTATGTGTCTATATATGTATGTGTGTGTTTATGTATCTATGTATATCTGTGGTATGTACATGTGTGTATGTATGTATGTGTGTGTGTTTTTACATATGTAGGATGCAAGGTGTTATGGTGTGGTGCTTGTGATTATAAGATTGTGGTTTCGATTCCTGTACTGGGTGATGTGTTGCGCTCTTGAGCAAATCACTTCATTTCTCATTGCTTCAGTCCACTCAGCTGGCAAAGTGAGAAATCCTGTGATGGACTGGTGTCCCATCCAGGTGGGGAATATACACGCCATGAAACCAGGAAGTTGGCCTTATGAAACAATGGCTCAGGAACGATCTTTGATCTTTGATTCTTGTTCTTTCTAAATGTATACAGATGTATATATGTGTGTGTGTGTGTATATATACATACATATAATTATATATATACACTAGCAGAATTGCCCGGCGTTGCTCGGGGCTGAATTGCTTGAAAGTACTGTTAATGATTGCACTGAATTATGATGATTATTCAGGCAAATATTGATATAAGTTTACGGTGGGAGATAAGGACTTAACGATCAAACGTGTGCCATTGCATTGTTTTGGGGGAACCAAATTTCTGATGAGCATTATAGGGGCACCAACTTTAAGTTTGAGAAAGTGTGGTGGTAGTCCGGGGTGCTCAAAGGAATTGAGTACCTCTATTGGATAGTTGATGACGTCCTCTGGGTCAGGAGTTGTATCGATAGACTGATATACATAGACTTCCCCAGGAATGAGTTTTAGTATTTCATCATTAATATGGTGAACAGTTTTATTCCTCGGGGCCAGTATAGCCTTTTTGCCAATCCAATCCATATTCTGATAATTAGCTTGTAGATCTGGGAACACTGCATCTCTGAGATCAGAAGGCGTCTTAACAATGGTACAAATGGAATCGATGGCAATATTACCATTTTCATCCCCTGGTATTTTACCTTCGCCAAGTGCAAGGAGGATGTGAGGAAATGCTGCTGATGTGATATTACGTCGTATATGAGCACGCATATTGGTGTGAAGTTTGAGAGTTACTTCCCTTTATTAAAAAAAATATGCATTAAAATGGAAAAAAATGATGGTAAATTATTTGTAAAATCATCGACTCATCGTAGACGCGCGCTAATACCCAGAAGGGCTCGATATGAATCACGACTATAAGATACCCGGTTTTGGTTAAACTTCATCGCAAAATGTGGGAGTAGTTAGGAATCTAAATCGGAGTAGACAGACACACAACCTTTCTTTTATATATAAATATTTTCGTCCTAAAAAACTTTGTATGGATTGAATGGTTACCTCTATGGAAATATATACACACACATTATACATACATGTGTGTATAGATGAATATATAAATACATTTAAATATCTATATACACTTTTGGGCGATCTTTCTGTTTCTTAGAGATAACTTTAGATCTTATTTTCGTCCAAAAAAACTTTATATGGAGTGAATGGTTACCTCTATGGAAATATATACACACACGTTATACATACATGTGTGCATAGATGAATATATAAATACATTTATATATCTATATACACTTTTGGGCGATCTTTGTGCTACTTAGAGATAACTTTAGATCTTATTTTCGTCCTAAAATACTTTGTGCGGAGTGAATGGTTACGTCTATAGAAATATATACACACACATTATACATACATCTGTGTATAGATGAATATATAAATACATTTAAATATCTATATACACTTTTGGTCGATCTTTCTGCTACTTGGATATAGGTCTTATATTCGTCGTAAAAAACTTTCCTGTCACACATTCACGCACACACACACACACACACACACAGAGACGCACCCTCACACACACACACGCACACACACACACACACGCACGTTAGCTTACAATTTTATTTATATATTTGCGTGTCTATGTGTGTAAAGAGGAAGTGGGAGGCAGAGTGAAAGAATCACTCACTACAGAAAGTGAATTACTTTCCTGTCAACACACAGTGAATTAGTTTCAGTTTATTCGTTGCACACTGTGTGTGTGCGTTTGCATGTGCTGTAACCCAAACTAAGAAAAGCATTTGACATATACACCAGAATGTGAGTTTTCTCTAAATTTTGCTTAATTGGGGTTGAAATTTTAAAAACCGGACCTGGCAAAACCCGATGCATTCTACTCTTAAAAATGCTAGGTAAATTGTAATTGAAGAAATCCTATATTGTAGATTTCTATAACTGACAAAGGGAGGCAGATAAAATCTGCCTTTTATAATAAGAAATATATACATATATATATATATATATATATATATATAGTTAATCCAAACATGAAAACACAAAGAGAAAACTCAACAATGCGAGGACGTGGAACAAGTATAGTATTATTGGATGCTCAGGAAAGAAGGAGGCTTTAATGTTTCGAGCGGAGCTCTTCGTCAGAAACATAGGAAAAGGAAAGATCCAAAGAAGGTAAGACTGAGGAAAAAAATCCCCAACGGTACACACGTGGTCACACATACATACATATATATATATATATATATAAATATATATATAATTCAATTTCATTTAATTAATCAAGGAATTAAAGTCCCTTAAGGGATGCAAGCATCATGGTTTATACCAGTGTTCAGAGAAAACCAAATATATTAGTTTATCACTGAAACTTACAGGTATTTAAATAACCCTTTTTAAACAACAAAATGGAGAAAATGGATAAAAATTTACATACTGATGTTTTTATTTAAAGACATTCAAATTCCTGTATAGAAACTCCTACCTACAGCTGTTTCCATACCCAATTCTTTAATATCAGAAATAAAATTCCATATTCGAAACCAGTGAGTTGGATATATCCTCAGGAAGAATTTCAAAAGGAAGTCATTTAATAACGTGTAGGCTAACCTACGACAAACTCAGAAGTATGTATGTATGTGTGCATGTGTGTATATACTTAGGTATGTATGCCTGTTGTATGTACATATGTGTGTATTTATATATGTGTGCATGTGTTTTTACATATGAGTTTGTCGTAGGTTAGCCAACATATTGTTAAATGATTTCCTTTTGAAATTCTCCCGTGGATATACCCAACTCACTGGCTTCAAATATGGAATTATATTTCTAATATTAAAGAATTGGGTATGCAAACAGCTGTAGGAAGGGGATCTATGTATGAATTTCAATGTCTTTATTTAAAAACATCAGTACGTAAATTCTATCCATTTTCTTATTTAAAAAGATATATATATATATATGAATGTGTATGCATATGAGTGTGAGTATGTATGTGTATGTATGTACATACATATAAATATATATATACATATATATATATATAAAGATATATATATTTATTTATTAATGACTTGTAGACACTGGATATTTTGTTACGCAATGATAATATTTTACAAAGTATATTAAACATTTTTATAAGTCAATTTTTATAAGCACTATGACTAGCATTGCCGGGTCATAGTGCTAGTGCATGCATGTGCACATACACGCAAGTACTGTCCAAATCTCCAACCACTCACATACAGCTAATTGGCATTTAATTGGCGTATCAAGTTTCAGGCATTTTGATTGGGTTTTGGATAGAAAATTCACAAGAAAGTAATTTCTATTGATTTTTTAATGGCTTTGCAGGGTGACTGGGGAAATGTAAAGATGTGCACGACTACCCTTGGATGGTTTTGAATTACCATAGAAAGTGCGAGCCCTCTAACTGAAAATTTGTGGATTTGTATAAAGGACACGCACGCACACACACACACACAGACAGTTTGGCGTTTATATATATAGAGATATCATGTACTACTGTGTTAGCAGTGCTATTACATCCCTTGTTAAGGTTCTCTCAACAGATTCCCTATAGAAATTGTAGCCAGCATTGATTTGTGTTACGGTGTTTCATATCTGAGACATCAGATGTAAACAAAGAATGAGAGTGAAGATGAAATATGGGTAATGGGCATATATGCCATATCTCAGGAGTTTTTGCTCCTGCATCAGCACTCATCTACCCCATTAACCATCCACGAACTCACTGCGTAAACAGCCACTAAATATAGTGATGTAACATTATTGAATAAACTGATTTTCATATTAAACACATTCTTGGAAACTAGTAACATAAATATTAATGGCTTGTAGGTACATGATATTTTCGTTATGTAACCATAATATGCTACAAAGTATATTAAACGTTTTTATAAGTCAATACCGAGTACTACTGTGTTAGCAGTGCACTTAAATCACGTGTTACGGTCATCTCTATAGATTTTCTATAGAAATTACAACCAGCACTGATTTTGTTACAATGTTTCGTATTCTAGATATCAGATAGGAAAATTTGTAGAGATGACAATATACATATATATATATATATACATATATATATATATATATATATATATATATATATGTGAGCATCTGCTAATACTTTGCACGTACCACATCCTTGTGTTGTTGTTTTTTATTGTGTTTGTTCTTTGTTATTTTTGGATTTACTATATATATGTATGTGTGTGTGTATATATATATATGTGTGTGTGTATGTGTGTATAGGTGTATATATATGTATATATGTGTGTGTGTATATATATACATATAGATATGTGCGTGTATATGTATATATATGTGTGTGTGTGTATATATATATATGTATAAATATATACACACACATACATATATGCATGCATGTATATATATATATATATATGTGTGTGTGTATATATATATATATATATATATATATATATATATATATATATTATATATATATATATGTGTATATATAAGTAGATAGACAGCTAGATTGAATACTGTGGCACAAACCATTAAATAGATAGAAAAAGAGATACCAGTTTGTCAAAAACTAATATTAAAATGCTGAAAATAGGAAAATAGATATTGACATTTAAAATAGAATTTTTAGAAAGACAAAACTGGAGAGAAAATGGGAGATTTTATCTCCTCAATTTAAAACCATTTTTTCTTAGGATGGAAATTTCTTTTTGGAATCCAGTCTTTGTCTTCATATCTAAGAGTTCAGTTTTGGTAGAAGTAAATCTGGGGAAATCTTCAGGTTTTGATTTAGCATTAATCACTGAATTCATTTGCTCTTGTATTTGGGTTGCAAGATTCTTGATGAGAATTTGTGTGTTGAAACAAATCTTGTTTCCATGGTGGGCCATTATGCCAACAATAATAAACACATGTGCTGGCTCTATATCACTTATTTATTGTTAGTCAATCGGTTAACTATCTAACCTAATAACTGATCAATTAGCTGTAACTGCTAAGCTATAGGAGCATAGACAAACCAACACTCAATGTTTAGCAGTGGTGTTTACTAACACTAAGACACATATACACATGTATATATACAGGGAAAATCCAGAAATGAGCTAATCCAGGGCTATTTATCATCATCATCATCATCATCGTTTAACGTCCGTTCTCCATGCTAGCATGGGTTGGACGGTTCGACCGGGGATCTGGGAAGCCAGAAGGCTGCACCAGGCTCTGGTCTTATCTGGCAACGTTTCTACAGCTGGATGCCCTTCCTAACGCCAACCACTCCGTGAGTGTAGTGGGTGCATTTTACGTGCCACCTGCACTGGTGCCAGGCGAGGCTGGCATCGGCCACGGTCAGATTGGTGCATTTTATGGAAGCCAGTCGAGGTGGTACTGGCTTTGGCTACGATTCGGATGGTGCTTTTTACGTGCCACCGACACAGAAGCCAGCCGAGGCAGCGCTGGCATCGGCCACAATTGAGATGGTCCATTTTATGGAAGCCAGTTGAGGCGGCACTGGCTTCGGCTACGATTCGGATGGTGCTTTTTACGTGCCACCGACATGGAAGCCAGTCGAGGCGGCGCTGGCATCGGCCACAATTCGGATAGTGCTTTTTACGTACCTCCAGTCCCAGGGCCCTGGCATCTGCTGGGTGCTAGTCATAGGATTGGTTCAATTTCGATTTCACTTACCCCAACAGGTCTTCGCAAGCAAGGGGGGTTGCCATAGGTGCCTGTCGTCGGATGAGGTTCGATATCGACTTCGCTTGCTTCAACAGGTCTTTGTGTGTCCAAGGGGGGAAAGGCATGCATAAGTGGGCTGGACTCACTTGTCCTGCCTGGTCTTCTCACGCACAGCATATTTCCAAAGGTCTCGGTTGCCGGTCATTTCCTCAGTGAGACCCAAGGTTCGAAGGTCATGCTTCACCACCTCATCCCAGTTTTCCTGGGTCTGCCTCTTCCACGGGTTCCCTCAACTGCTAGGGATTGGCACTTTTTCACACACCTATCTTCATCCATTCTCGCCACATGACCATACAGCGCAATTGTCTCTCTTGCACACTACAACTGATGCTTCTTAGGTCCAACATTTCTCTCAGGGTACTGACGCTCTGTCGAGTATGCACACTGGCATTACACATCCATCGGAGCATACTGGCTTTATTCCTCGCGAGCTTACGCATGTCCTCAGCAGTCACGGCCCATGTTTCACTGCCATGTAGCATGGCTGTTCGTACACATGCATCATACAGTCTGCCTTTTACTCTGAGCGAGATGCCTTTAGTCACCAGCAGAGGTAAGAGCTCCCTAAACTTTGCCCAGGCTATTCTTACTCTAGCA
This sequence comes from Octopus sinensis, assembly GCF_006345805.1. Classification (NCBI taxonomy): domain Eukaryota; kingdom Metazoa; phylum Mollusca; class Cephalopoda; order Octopoda; family Octopodidae; genus Octopus; species Octopus sinensis. The sequence goes on along the minus strand of NC_043018.1, from coordinate 7,099,832 downwards.
GTTACACTTTCAATGCACTCACCCCCACTACTGACATGGTCACCTAGATAACAGAAGCTATCAACTACTTCTGGTTTTTCCCCTGGAAAGTGACGGAAGTTGTTTTCTGCAGATTTTCAGAGATTATTGCTCCTGAGCATCTGCCACATACAAAAACTATTTTCCCTGTTAGCCTTCCTTTGACATTGCTGCACCTCTTATGTGTCCATAGCTTACACTGGGTGCATCATATAGAGTTTCTACCTACACCTTTTCTACAGATCGAGCAGGGCCATCTTCCTGAAGACATTTGTGGATTGTCTACCTTCCTACTTATTAGTACTTTGGTTTTAGCTATGTTGACTCTAAGGCCCTTCGATTCTAGACCCTCCTTCCACACCCGGAACTTCTCCTCCAGTTCTGACAGTGACTCAGCAATTAGAGCAAGGTCGTCAGCATATAGGAGCTCCCAGGGGCAACCTGTCTTGAATTCCTCCGTAATTGCCTGGAGGACTATGATAAATAGGAGGGGGCTGAGTACTGAACCCTGGTGGACCCCAACCTCTACTTTGAATTCTTCTGTGTACATGTTGCCAACCCTTACCTTACTTACGGCATCCTTGTACATGGCTTGCATAGCTCTCACCAGCCATTCATCTATCCCTAGTTTCCTCATTGACCACCAGATAAGGGATCGGGGGACCCTGTCAAAGGCTTTCTCCATGTCAACGAAAGCCAGGTACAGGGGCTTATCTTTGGCTAGGTATTTCTCCTGCAGCTGTCTCACCAGAAATATGGCATCAGTGGTGCTTTTCCCTGGCATGAAACCAAACTGCATCTCGTCCAAATTGACTCTCTCCCTAATCAGTTGGGCTATGACCCTCTCTGTAACCTTCATTACCTGATCCAACAGCTTGATACTCTGTAATTATTCGTATCTAGGGCATCTCCTTTACCTTTGTAGCAGTTGACTAGTATGCTGCTACACCAGTCATTGGGTATGACTCCTTCATGTATCACCTGGTTAACTATACGGGTGACTAGGTTATAGCCGACACTGCCAGATATTTTGAGCATCTCTGCAGTAATTCCTGATGGGCCTAGGGCTTTCCCTGTCTTCATGCTTCTAATTGCTTTAACTACCAAAGAACTGTCAACTCGGATAGCTGGTCCCTCTGTTGGGTTGACATTCGGCAGACTCTCTTTATCCCATTCATTTTCTTTATTCAGCAACCTTTCATAGTGGCATCTCCAAACCTCTCTCTTTGCATCCTCATTTAGCGCAAGTGAACCATCATCCATGCGGACACATTTCTCTCCTACCACATCACGATTCTCTCTCACACACTGTCCTGCAACACGAAATACCTCAAGTCTTTCATCCTCATGGCGCAGAACATTGGCAAATTTTTTCTTATCCGCTTCCCCTCTGGCTAAATAAACCTGTCTCCTAGCTTCTCTTCTGGCTGTCTGATACAATTCCCTGCTACCACCGTTCTTCCAGTCCCTCCAAGCCTGTTTCTTTTGTCTAATAGCCCTGTCAACCACATTGTTCCACCACCACATTACTCTGGGTCGAGATGGGACTTTGCTCCATCCACAGATCTGGTCAGTGGCTGTAAGCATATTGTCCCGTAGAAATCTCCAGTTGTCTTCCACATTAAGTGAAGCTATATCCCCTTCTATTTCGTCAAAGGCTTCGAGTAGTTTGTCTCTAAATCTCTGTCCATTTGCAGGATCTTTAAGCTTCCAGACCCTTCTCCTCCAAGCTGGTCTTCTTCTGGGCAACCATTTAGCTCTGATCCTGAAGCCGCTAACTACTAATCTATGTTGAGGAGTACATTCTTCGCCTGGAAAGGTTTTGGCATTTATAAGCAGCCCTCTTTCCCTCTTTCTGGCGAGGATGTAGTCAATCTGGCTAGTGTGTCTGCCAGAACGGTAGGTGACTAGGTGAAAGGTGGGTTTCCTGAAGTTGGTATTGCAAACCATAAGGTCATTTGCATCGCAGAACTCCAGCAGCCTTGTTCCCTCCTCATTGCGAGAGCCAAAACTGTAGCCTCCATGAACGCCATGGAAGCCCCCGACATGCCGACCAACATGTCCATTGAAATCACCTGCCACAAGGAGAAGGTCACTGTCATTCGTCAACGAGGTAGTCCGCAGTAGGGTGTCGTAGAATTGGTCTTTCTGTCCTTCCGGTAGCCCTGGTTGAGGGGCATATGCCGAGATGATGGTAGCTGACCTATGGTGAAGCACTAATCTAATCTTAAGTACTCTATCACTTACTCTGACTACCTCGATTACCTTGATAATTTCCTTTAGCTTGCTACTTCGAATTCAACATGGTTTTAATTTTGTAACTTCTTAAGTAGTTAAGTGGTGAGATGATTTAGCATCTACTTTTCAGCATATAAGCTAAAGAATGTCTTTCTATATCCTTAATTATGTATATATACATGTATGCATATATGTATGTGTGTGTATGTATACACACACACACACACACGTGTGTGTGTATATATATATATATATATATATATATATATATGTAACAGAATTTAGTATGGTATTATCCATATAATTCAAAATGGGGTGATTACAATCAAAATAAGCAACAAGGATATCCAGAGGTAATGCAGTAAGATTGTTTCATGTGACTCCATTCAATTGAACAATGCAAATATTACATCAATTTTAAAACGTATAGCAATCTTCAGCTGCATAAAAATACAGAATTTAGTTAAATTCAAAGGATTCATTTGTATAGTTTTCCTATTATCCAAAATCACAAAGAGGATAAGTAGAGAGACAAAGAACATGTTTCATCAACAACATCATAGTTGTAACTATATATGTATGTATATACACACATACATGGGGCATTCATTAAAGATTTCCCTGACCCACTTCCAGTTATTGCAGGAAAAAGAACTTGTACAGGTATAATCATACATATCTCTACATGTCACATTGTAAATTACAGCTTTCTACTAGTTTTCATTTGTCTTTTACAGCTAACGAAGTGGACTGAAGTGTTATAATGGAGGCAGTTGAATGCAGATTAATGGTCAGTTCTTATACTTGAAAGATCGTACACCAAAAGAGATTTTCGATGAGATGAAAGAAGTTTACGGTGACGATGTAGTCAAGCACTGGCATTGCCAGTTCAAATGTGGTTGGACATTGGTAGAAACTGCTCCTATTCCTGGATGGCCACATTCTGCTATTGATTTTAGAGCATTGCAGCATAACTATTTGGCAGCTAGTCCAAGAAGTGAAGATAAGTGGAGAGTCTGTGGAAAAAATCATTCACAACCATTTGCATGGATTCCCTGGATGATCACACCTTTTCAGTAACAGAAATGAGTTAGGTTCATTTGGCAATGTGCCAAGTAAATGAGGAAGGCTTTTTCAGCAGACTTATCACACAGGATGAAACATGGGTCCATCACTATGATCCTGAGACTAAAGTCCAGTCAAAGAAATGGAAGCATGATAACTCACCACCTCCAAAGAAAGCTCGTGTCCAACCCTCAGCAGGCAATGTGACGCTCACAGACTTTTGAGGCTAGTAATGAGTTTTGATGATGGATATCCTGACAAAGGGCACCACAATTAATGGGGCACATTATGCTTCTCTGCCACAGAAATTGTGGGACACTACCAAAGCAGAGAAGCATGGCATGCTAACCAAAGGAGTCTGCCTCCTCCAAGACAACGCCCCAGTTCACAATGCGCATGTTGCTGAGATGAAAGCACACTCCTGCAGCTATGAAACCCTTCCTCATTCCCCTTTCTCTCCAGGCCTTGCACCATCTGACTTCTACCCTTTTCCAACCATGAAGTCTTTTTTGAAGGGAAGCACTTTTCAGATGATGATGAACTTATTTCCGAGGTAAAGTCTTGGCCCCAGATGCAACCTACCGACTTCTACAGATGAGGTCTTCACAGCTGCATAAAGTGATGGTTGCAATGTGTCACCATTTAATGGTGGCTTATGTAAAGAAGGGCTCATAATTATGCCAAGTTTCGTGTATCCCAGTCTTTGGGAAGTGGGTCAGGGGGAATCTTTAAGGAATATCCCTTGTGTGTGCGTGTGTGCATATATATATACATATGTGGAGGCGCAATGGCTCAGTAGGGGGTGGTGGCGATCCCTGCTGTACTCTTTTGCCACAACTTTCTCTCACTCTTTCTTCTGTTGGCCTGCTTGCTTAGCCAGCGGGGTGGCGTCATTTGAAGGCTAAAACAATGCAAAGCGCATTGTGACCAGCGATGTGCAGCAACATCTGATAGCCTGGTCGGTCACGGTGATATATACATATGTGTGTGTGTAAGTAATGGACTTTTTTTAGTTTCTATCTACCAAATTCACTCATAAGGCTTTGGTTGGTCCATGACTACAGTAGAAGTGCCATGCATGGAGACTGAAACTAGAACCATGTAGCTGGGAAGCAAACATCTTACCACACAACCACGACGACATCTATGCTTATCAGAATTTTGAGGAAAAAGAATTGTTTTCAGAGAGAGAGAGAGAGAGAGAGAGAGAGAGAAATTATTAGAATGCAAGAAAGTATTTATGGAAAAAAGGGGATTGGTGAACCAAAGAAAATGATTGGTGATCCATCAAAATTTGCAGAGAATTATAAATTTCCATGGCAGAGAAATTCTGTTCAAGAGCGTGTGTATTAAATTGAAAGCAGACCACACAGAGGAAATTGTCAATGTGAAAAGAGAACCTGAAGGCAGGAACCAAAAGGAAGTGGAACAAAAGACTTTATAGTGATTCTTCTTTTGTAGCAGAACTTCAAAACCAAGCAGACGACAACAATACATTTACAGTTGAGGACAAAATATTAAGATTCTTTTATCCTCGTATTGTATGTATATACAGAAGAACAGATAAAAAAAAAAAAGGTGCCAATGTAAGATACTATGGCAAGTCTATGTTTTGTAGCAGAATTTGAAAGCCAAACAGAAGATATGAGTGAGATGTAATTGGAAGATTCTGGAGAAAAAGTTTGGATTTTTTTTCTTTTTGTAAAAAAAGCTTGGAAACCAATTAGGTGATGCAAATAATCCCTTTTAGGAATGGAGAATCATGAAGCAAGCAAATAAAGTTATGAATAATGGTTTCAAATTTTGGAGAGCCTTCAACTTTTCAAAAACTGTTATCCTTGAGATTCACCATTCCAAAAACCAGGATTTATTCAATAATCTCTTGAAGTTTATAAACTCTTTTATGTTGTCAATAACATAAAATTCTTGCTGATGAGAATAAAGTTTTTAAAATGGATAAAGAAATTCGAAGGATTGCTTTGGTCCAATGTTATAATGCCTCTCATGTTTGTAGGAGATGTAGGTTCAAGTTGCATGGGTAACCTTCAACTTCTGCATATATATGTATGTATATATGACCTTTTTGTGTCCACAGTTCGTGATAGACCATGCCTTTCTTTTGCTGGGCTCAAATCTCATTTGTGAACCCATGGAAAACGAACATCTGTCATCTATTCTGCCAATATGTCTGTGCACACCTTTCAATGCAACATATGCCAGAAGGTTTGCAAATCTAACTGAGGCTTCAAAAGACATTTTAAGATCAACAAAAAGATCAGAACTTATTTGCTGCTCTTGGTGGTCCAAATGGTATATTCAATCTATGTGGGTGTCTTTTCAGAACATTGGTTTAAAAAGCCACATCAGATGCCACGATGGTTCTAAGATGTAGGTACAGGAGGTGGTCAAACTTTGCATAAGGAGCAGACAACCACCACCACTATGTATGTATGTATGTATGTATGTATGCATGTATACATGAATGCATGTATGTATGAATGCATGTATGTATGTATGCATGTATGTATGTATGCATGCATGCATGCATATTATATTATAAATAATAAATGAGTGGAAATTGAATCAATGTGTGTGTGAGATATTAAGGCAGTATGACTCTCCCCATATGCAACAAAATTTGTTTCAACACACGAATTCACATAAAGAATCTGGCAAAACAGATACAAAAATGAAGTGTATATATTGGGTGGTCCCATAAATAATGCGTTTTTTTTCAATTGCAGGAATTAAAAGTCAGAAGAGCTACAGGATAAACTACTTGCATCAACTTGCTATAAAAGCAAGTAGTAATTTTGCATTGTACTTATTCTTAGTGCATCACTTTACTGGCACCTGTGCCGTTGGCATGTGTAAAAAGATTCGAGCGAGGTCATTGCCAGTACCGCCTGACTGGCCCCCGTGCCGGTGGCACATAAAAGCACCCGCTACACTCTCGGAGTGGTTGGTGCTAGGAAGGGCATTCAGCTGTGGAAACTCTGCCAGATCAAACTGGAGCCTGGTGCAGCCATCTGGTTCGCTAGCCCACAGTCAAACCGTCCAAACCATGCTAGCATGGGAAGCGGACGTTAAACGATGATGATGATGATGTATACTTTTTCATGCTTACATGGGTCAAATGGAATTTGATGAGGCAGATTTTCTATAACTGGGCGCTCTTCCTGTCATTAACCATCACTCATTTCCTATCAAGGTAATGATGATATGAACAGGGATATAACAACTTGAAATATGTGAATATAAGAAACATTTTATCATTAACAATTGGCAGGCATTACAAAGTGACTCAGGGACTCAGAATTTTCTGTATTAGCATTCAGGTACACACTCAAATATATACATACACACATACCTATTATACATACATACATATTAATTATATATATATATATGAGTATGTATATGTGTGAATACATGTTTATATATTTTTATATATATATATATATATATAAACATGTATTCACACATATATATGCTCATATACATGCATATATTCAGATGTATATGCTTACATACTTACATATACTCACACATGCAGAACACAGATAATATATATACTGACAGCCAAGTGAAATATTTACTTGGAGGTATGTTTAAGTCGTTAACCATTCTTGAAGCTCTAACTCCGCACTTTCTACTTTATTAATTAGCGATGCAATAGATCTGGTTTCACTTGGCAATGTTTTCTGTAATGTCATCACCACCGTCATCATAATGATGATGACGATGATGATGATAATCTTAATAATAATGATGGTGATGATGATGATGATGATGATAATAAGTCTTTCTACTATAGGCAGAAGGCCTGAAATTTTGGGGGCAGGGGAAATTGATTACATCGATTCCCAGTGCCTAACTGGTACTTATTTCATCGACCCCTGAAAGGATGAAAGATAAACTTGATCTTCACAATGGAATTTGAACTCAAAACCTGAAGATGGATGAAATACCTATTTCTTTACTACCCACAAGGGGCTAAACACAAACAAGGACAGACAAACGGATTAAGTCGATTATATCGACCCCAGTGCGTCACCGGTACTTATTTAATTGACCCCAAAAGGATGAAAGGCAAAGTCGACCTCGGCGGAATTTGAACTCAGTACGTAGCGGCAGACAAAATACCTATTTCTTTACTACCCACAAGGGGCTAAACACAGAGAGGACAAACAAGGACAGACACACGGATTAAGTCGATTATATCGACCCCAGTGCGTCACTGGTACTTATTTAATTGACCCCGAAAGGATGAAAGGCAAAGTCGACCTCAGCGGAATTTGAACTCAGAACGTAGCGGCAGACAAAATACCACCAAGCATTTTGCCAGGCGTGCTAATGATTCGGCCAAGGATGATTTCATATTTTGGTATGAGGTCAGCAGTTTTGGGGGGAGGGGTAAGTCAATTAAATTTACCCCCCACCCTCACCGTACTCAACTGATACTCATTTTATCAACCACAAGAGGATGAAACATAAAGACAACCTTGGTGGAATTTGAACTAAAAAATGTAAAAGATGGACAAAATACCACTAAAGCATTTTGCTTCATATGCTAATTATTCTACCAGTTCATCACCTTAACGATAATAATAATTATTGTTGTAGTGCACCTGAGCATTTTTTGACACTTATGTAATAATGATAATGATTTTATACTTTAGTAGAATTTTGGGGAAGTGGTAAATCAGTTGATTGACCCTTGGGTTCAGCTCTGAAAGGATAAAAGGTGAAGTTGACCCAGGTGGGATTTGAACTCAGAATATGAAAATGGATGAAATGCCACTAAGGATTTTACCCACTGTGCTAATGACTCTGCCAGCTCACAAACATAATAATATATTTCTTTACTGCCCACAAGGGGCTAAACATAGAGGGGACAAACAAGTACAGACGAAGGGATTAAGTCGATTATATCGCCCCCCCCCCCAGTGCGAAACTGGTACTTTATTTATTAACCCCGAAAGGATGAAAGGCAAAGTTGACCTCGGCGGAATTTGAACTCAGAACGTAACGACAGACGAAATACCGCTAAGCATTTCGCCCAGCGCGCTAACGTATCTGCCAGCTCGCCAATAATAATAATGATTTCGGACTTTGGCACAAGGCCACCAATTTTGGGGGGTGAGGGGTAGTAATTTGATTACACTGACCCCAGCAATCTTGACGGGTTTTGAACTCAGAACAAAAATGACAAATGAAATACTGCTAAACATTTCACCTGACATGCTAACAATTCTGCCAGCTTCCCACCTTAAATAGTAATGATAATTATAAGTGAAAATTAAAAGGGGTATCTTCCAAGGGGACTTCTTTTCTCTGTTACTATTTGTAATTGTACTAATACTCCTTACAATGACAGTTAAGATGGGTTAAGAGGAAGAAAGGCCCCTCATAGAACCATCTTCTCTTTATGGATGACCTGAAATTGTTTGGGAAATCTGAAAAACAGACAGATTCCTTAACCAAAACAGTCCAAAAGTCTGGTAGGGACATCGGTATGGAATTTGGGATTTGCTCAGTACTTAATATGAAGAGAGGGAAGAAAGCAGCCTGCAGAGGATTGCGGTTACCATCAGGAGAGACCATGAGTGAACCCTACAGTAGTGTGTATAGATATTTAGGTATTTTGGAACTGGATGACTTTCTACACAGAGAAATGAAAGTCAAGGTCAGTGAGGCGTACCAAATAAGGGTGAAGATGGTTGAAATCCAACCTGAATGTCAAAAATTCGATTACCGCAATGAATATCTGGACAGTTGCGGTGGTCAGATATAGTACGTCCATCCTCAAATGGACTAAGGAAGAAATATCAACACTGGATAGAAGGGCGGGAAAGTTGATGACGCCGCATGGGGTGCTACACCCTAAAGCAAACATAAACAGACTGTATATGAAAACAAAGAATGGTGGCAGAGGACTAATTAGTATAGACATTTGTATAAGGAGTGAAAGGAGAACGCTTGCCGAATATTTGATAAATAGTGATGAAGACCTGTTGTAATATGCCGCGAAAGATATGGGTGTAAATGCAGATGAAATGATGGGCAAGGAAGCGTTTAACCAAAGAGCTGAGGAGAAGAGAAAAAAGACCTTCTTGAAATGAGAATTCAAGGACAGTTTGAAAGGAATGCACAGGAAGTTAAGAATAGTATAGCATCATGGTATGGCTTGAGAGAGGTGATTGGAAGCGTACCACCGAAAGCCTGATCATTGCTGCACAAGACCAGGCTCTTGATATCAATTCAGGGAAGTATAATATCTACAAAACTTCTGATACACAGAAATGCAGACTCTGCAGTTATATATAGTGAAAGCGCATGGCTTAGTGGTTAGGGCAATCAGCTCATCATTGTAAGGTCGTGAGTTCAATTCCCAGTGATGTGTTGTGTCCTTGAGCAAGACACTTTATTTTCACGTTGCTCCAGTCCACTCAGCTGGCAAAAATGAGTAGTACTTGTATTTGAAAGGGCCAGCCTTGTCACACTCTGTGTCACGCTGAATCTCCCAGAGAACTATGTTAGGGGTACACATGTCTGTGGAGTGCTCAGCCAATTGCAATGTTAATTTCAAGAGCAAGCTGTTTTGTTGATCGTATCAGCTGGGTCCCTCGTTGTCATAACCGACAGAGTGCTCCTTTATATACATATATATTCACCTATATATATATTTATACATACATATATATATATATATATATACACACACACATATATATAGGTATAAATATACATATGTATGTGTATATATATTTAGATATATATATGTATATGTGTGCATATATATATGTGTATATATACATGCATGCATGTATATATGTCTGTATGTACATATATATAGATATATGTATGTATATATGTATATATATATATATATGTGTGTGTGTGTGTGTGTGTGTGTGTATATATATATATGTGTGTGTGTGTGTGTGTATATATATATATATATATATATATTATATATATATATGTGTGTGTGTATTTATATATATATAGATAGATAGATAGATAGATAGATAGATAAATGTATGTATGTGTATAGATATATAAATATAAATGTATATATGTATATGTGTGTGTGTGTGTGTATATAATATATATATATATATATATATACACACACACAGACATACGTGTTTATATTCAGAAGTTTGCATATGAATGACTGCACACGGTGTGTTTTTACAAACTTCTCACTTATCTTTCTCATTTGTTATACAATACTTAAGCAAAACGCATTAAGATGCGAGACAAACTTTCATAGCAAGATGATATTTATCGCATAAACATCCATCTGCAACCACACCAAAACCACACCACACCACACTGCTCCGTACAGAACCACACCTCCCTTTGGTGCTGTGCATGTTGTTACCGTGTGCGTTTGATAGACAGTTAGAAATCTGAGAATTATCCCAAATATCTTCCTTGCTTTTCAATTTCAAACTAGAATTAAGCAATATGATGTGAAGCGTTATCTCTTAAAGATGTTGCAATTGATTGTGCAATGCTTGCAGGCGCTGTTATACATGCAAGTTGTTTGTGTCTTGACTGCATCCATCTGCAAATCTGAAACTTTTACTGATCATTAGAAAAGATGTGCGTTGTGTGTGTGCATATGTGTGTGCATGGGCATGCATGTCTGCATGTACATATATATATATTTAGGTAGATGTATATGTATTAAATATATATATGTATGCATGTATACACATTTTTATAATTATTTATAACTGTGTATATATATATATATATACATATATATAAGTATGGATGTGTGTGTGTGTGTATATACACATTAGTATATGTATATGCATTACATATGTGTATATGTATTGAATTTATATTATATGCACTTATAAATGTTTATATATATAAATATATGTGTGTGTGTACATATATATGTTGGTATATATTTATATATACACATACATACATATATATATATAACACCACACATCCTTTTCCATGTAAGTTTTATCTACATATATATATATATAATATATATATATATATATATATATATACACATATATATATACATATATATATATATGCATATTTTTATGGATATATACATGCTGATATGTATATATCAATCTATATATATGAGGATATATATATATATATACACACACACACGCACACACACGCACGCACACACACGCACGCACACACACACACACTCACAAACAATATATATATATATACATACACACATACATTGTACATGTAATTATAGTTGCTAGATAGTAATTTAATCTTCTTTCGCAGCTGTGTCTACATGAGCAATGAGCATTACAATTAAATCCATATGCGCCTCAGTTCACCTAAGACTGCAGGGCGATGGTGCAAATGGGGATGTTTTTTTGTCTTTTCATTCACTCCCCAAACGACACCGAATACACGCTAATGACCCTGAAATCTTCCTCGGGTCTTTACAACGCAGACTTGTATGTGCACATACACACATACATATATTTATACATATATACACACACACACACATTTACAAGAGTATTCACACTAAGATATTCACAGATGTAAATATATGTGTTTGCGTGCGTAGAGGTTGATGTGTGTATATGTTTTATATAACAAGTTTGAAATAAAATAAGAAAAAAACTGTTCTCTAAAGTTATACGCTTAGCTAAGCCATCATTTGCAAGCGATTATGCTCCGATGGTTTGTACTAAGCTGTCTTTAATTGTTCTAGGTGCCTAGACAAAGAAACCCTCTTGATTCCCCTATCTTTGGCTTAATAGAACATCGTATCTGATGCCTCTAGGGAGGGAAACCTCTATTGGCAGTCAGTTGGTACACATTTACAGCTTAGTAGGCTGAGGCAATGTGAAATAACTTTGGACACAAACTGCCAGTCTATCCACATACTGAATATCTGACCTTCTAATCATGAATGCAGCATCTGATATATATATATATATATATATATTCTTACATGAAGTGAAATATATGTCTGGTCATTAGAGTGACCAATGGTTTTGCCTCCATAAACTGCTTGACCATATAGAGGTTCCATCATGGGCACTGGAGCATGGCTGCAGTCAAATGACTGAAACAATTAAAAGACATATACTCTTTACTCTTTACTCTTTTACTCTTTACTCTTTACTCTTTTACTCTTTTACTTGTTTCAGCCATTTGACTGTGGCCATGCTGGAGCACCGCCTTTAGTCGAGCACATCAACCCCAGAACTTATTCTTTGTAAGCCTAGTACTTATTCTGTCGGTCTCTTTTTGCCGAACCGCTAAGTTATGGGGACGTAAATACACCAGTATTGGTTGTCAAGCGATGTTGGGGGGACAAACACAGACACAAACACATGCACACATACATATATATATACAATGCTAGGGGGACAAACACAGACACACAAACACACACACTCATATATACAACGGGCTTCTTTCAGTTTCCATCTACCAAATCCACTCACAAGGCTTTGGTCGGCCCGAGGCTATAATAGAAAACACTTGCCCAAGGTGCACGCAGAGGGGCTGAACCCGCAACCATGTGGTTGGTAAGCAAGCTACTTACCACACAGCCATTCCTGCACCTATTTAACTTCATGTAAATGCATTACTGCTCTAAACTTTAGAGTGTGTTTCATTTTTGGATATATGTTTTACTGACGATATATATATATATATGCACACATACATATATACACACATACATACATAGAAAGGAGAAAGCTGATTCAAAGATTGCAGATCTAAGCTATCACTGGAAGTGTAAAAATCTGTAAAACCTTCCAAAAGTTTACCATTTAAGTATATATAAGCATGTCTATATATGCAAGTATATGCATGAGAAGATATACATAAAACAAAACATACAAATCTGCACATATACATACATAAATACCCTGTGGTTGATATTGAAATTCCAATGAAGGGGCCTTAGATTTAGATTAGAAACCAGCTTGTCCTCTATTGGCAAGAAATCTTGAAATAAAACTGAATAACAACATACATATATATTAATATGCATAAATAAAAGAGGCAGGCAATAGGTTGCTTAGCCACATACCGAAAAATTAGAAATAGCAGTCAAAGACTGTTTATTTCTATTTTCTACAAATGAAACTCCACATACGACATATCTCTGTGGAGTTTCATTTGTAGAAAATAGAAATAAACAGTCTTTGACTGCTATTTCTAATTTTTCGGTATGTAGCTAAGCAACCTGTTGCCTGCCTCTTTTATTTATATACAAAAATATATATTGAGATGTACTTGCATAGCAAGGGATTTGATCTGAGATCGTGTGCTGGAACCAAAACAATTGCAGCGTGGAAGGTGTTTGTAAGCCATTTAAGAAACACACAAAAGCCGTTCAATTCACTTCAACATTTAAGTTTAATTTATCAAAATATTTTCGTCGCTATAAGACCGCGACCTGTTCACTGACAAAAATCCGTGCTGCATCTGAATATATATTGAACTTTTTTATAAAAGTTCCTACCATTAATGGTTATATTTACATGCCGAAATCTACCTGTAAATAATTGTTGGTTTTTTTAAAAACTATTAAAACTATTATTTACTCTTATTATATTACTTATTAATACACATACATACATATATGCGGAGTAGATAAAACAGTGGACAACTGATGAAGGGATTGTTCGTTATGTTGCCTGTCTTGTTTTTCTATTTGTTTCTTTTGTTGTTTGCAAAAAAAAGTTCGTTTTCCATGTTTTCATATTTCATGTTCTTGTTTTCCACGTTGTTTACATTTTTTGATGCCCTGCACCCATATATGCATGTGTATATACATATATATGTAAGTATGTACATGTATATATGCATATATATATATATATAGGCGCAGGAGGGGTTGTGTGGTAAGTAGCTTCTTTACCAACCACATGGTTCCGGGTTCAGTCCCACTGCATGGCATCTTGGGCAAGCGTCTTCTACTATAGCCTCGGGCCGACCAAGACCTTGTGAGTGGATTTGGTAGACGGAAACTGAAAGAAGCCCGTCGTATATATGTATATATAAATATGTATGTGCGTGTATGTTTGTGTGTCTGTGTTTGTCCCTCTAGCATTGCTTGACAACCGATGCTGGTGTGTTTATGTCCCCGTCACTTAGCGGGTCAGCAAAGGAAAACGATAGAATAAGTACTAGGCTTACAAAGAATAAGTCCCGGGGTCGAGTTGCTCGATTAAAGGCAGTGCTCCAGCATGGCCGCAGTCAAAATGACTGAAACAAGTAAAAAGAGAAAAAGAGAAAGAAAGATATATCATCATCATCGTTTTACATCCGTTTTCCGCGCTGATATTATTTACATTATCATATGATTGAATGCCACACATCCATTCCCAAGTAAGTTTTACCTATCTCTCTATATAGGATAAGATCGTTAATTTAAATATCGATCTTATCAAGTGGCCAGCATGGGAATAAAAACCTTCAAAGGTAATAATTATTTTTAAAATTATAATTTAGGGTATCTAAGAGATACCATCACGCTGGAAATAGCAACCAAAACTTGACTCTAAAACCACATTAAATGTTCATACAGCACCAGGAGAGAAGACAAAAGGACAAGATGAACTAGCAACAAAAATTACTGGATAATTCCAGATCCCGGATTTCTGACTCTTGTGCTGTATGAACATTTAATGTGGTTTTAGAGTCAAGTTTTGGTTGCTATTTTCAGCGTGGTGGTATCTCTCATCTATCTATATATAGGGCGGCAAGCTGGCAGAAACGTTAGCACGCTGGATGAAATGCGTAGCTGTATTTCGTCTGCCGTTACGCTGTGAGTTCAAATTCCACCGAGGTCGACTGTGCCTTTCATCCTTTCGGGGTCGATAAATTAAGTACCAGTTATGCACTGGGTCGATATTATTGACTTAATCCCTTTGTCTGTCCTTGTTTGTCACCTCTATGTTTAGCCCCTTGTGGGCAATAAAGAAATCTATCTATCTATCTATATATAGACATACATTACAAATACATATGTATATATTACGTTTATTATTTATACATGCATATTTTTTCAGTGGCATTCTGGGATGAAAATTGGTACATCAAAGGAGAATGTAGCACTAAATCATATATGGAAGAAATAATTCTGTTGGAGATGATAGATCTTCATCCAAGTGTAAGGTGTTCTGCAATCTTTAAAGCTGCCAGCATTGGTATGCGGTATCTGGTCTCCGTCCCCCATGGAATTGGTGAAGATGTCAAATGGGTACCACATGGCTCTCATGTGGCTACTTGTGTTAAGTGTTTACCTGACAACATACTTGAGGCTTTACAGCGTATTCTGGCTGACCCAAATGAAGATGTGAAAATATCTGCTGCTCTCTCATTGTTTTGTCTTCATCAAGGAAATGAACAGGTAAGACTGAACTTGTAAAAAGATGCTTTTACTAATTTTTAAAAATCTTCGTTGTATGTAATTAAAAGGGTAAACGGTAAAGATCCCCTTCAGTCATGAATGACTATGGGATTGCACCTAGAAGGTTTCCCTCCTAGGCATAAGTTCAGGCAAGGTTGTTTATGGAAGACCAGCAGTCGTCCAGGCATACCGGTCTCCCCTCTTCACACCATTATATGTGCATAGGGTAAAGACCCCACTCGTTGGACATGAACAACCATGGGATTGCACCTAGAAAGTTCCCCTCCAAGACACAAATTCAGGCAAGGTTGTTTATGGAAGATCAGCAGTCGTCCAGGCATACCGGTCTCCCCTCTTCACACCATTATATGTGCATAGGGTAAAGACCCCACTCGTTGGACATGAACAACCATGGGATTGCACCTAGAAAGTTCCCCTCCAAGACACAAATTCAAGCAAGGTTGTTTATGGAAGATCAGCAGTCGTCCAGGCATACCGGTCTCCCCTCTTCACACCATTATATGTGCATAGGGTAAAGACCCCACTCGTTGGACATGAACAACCATGGGATTGCACCTAGAAAGTTCCCCTCCAAGACACAAATTCAGGCAAGGTTGTTTATGGAAGATCAGCAGTCGTCCAGGCATACCGGTCTCCCCTCTTCACACCATTATATGTGCATAGGGTAAAGACCCCACTCGTTGGACATGAACAACCATGGGATTGCACCTAGAAAGTTCCCCTCCAAGACACAAATTCAAGCAAGGTTGTTTATGGAAGATCAGCAGTCGTCCAGGCATACTGGTCTCCCCTCTTCACACCATTATATGTGCATAGGGTAAAGACCCCCTCGTTGGACATGAACAACCATGGGATTGCACCTAGAAAGTTCCCCTCCAAGACACAAATTCAAGCAAGGTTGTTTATGGAAGATCAGCAGTCGTCCAGGCATACCGGTCTCCCCTCTTCACACCATTATATTGTGCATAGGGTAAAGACCCCACTCGTTGGACATGAACAACCATGGGATTGCACCTAGAAAGTTCCCCTCCAAGACACAAATTCAAGCAAGGTTGTTTATGGAGATCAGCAGTCGTCCAGGCATACCGGTCTCCCCTCTTCACACCATTATATGTGCATAGGTAAAGACCCCACTCGTGGACATGAACAACCATGGGATTGCACCTAGAAAGTTCCCCTCCAAGACACAATTCAAGCAAGGTTGTTTATGGAAGATCAGCAGTCGTCCAGGCATACGGTCTCCCCTCTTCACACCATTATATGTGCATAGGGTAAAGACCCCACTCGTTGGACATGAACAACCATGGGATTGCACCTAGAAAGTTCCCCTCCAAGACACAAATTCAAGCAAGGTTGTTTATGGAAGATCAGCAGTCGTCCAGGCTACCGGTCTCCCCTCTTCACACCATTATATGTGCATAGGGTAAAGACCCCACTCGTTGGACATGAACAACCATGGGATTGCACCTAGAAAGTTCCCCTCCAAGACACAAATTCAAGCAAGGTTGTTTATGGAAGATCAGCAGTCGTCCAGGCATACCGGTCTCCCCTCTTCACACCATTATATGTGCATAGGGTAAAGACCCCACTCGTTGGACATGAACAACCATGGGATTGCACCTAGAAAGTTCCCCTCCAAGACACAAATTCAGGCAAGGTTGTTTATGGAAGATCAGCAGTCGTCCATGCATACCAGCCTCCCCTCTCCACACCATTATATATACACAGGGTAAAGGGTAAAGACCCCCTTTGGTCATGAATGACCATGGGATTGCACCTAGAAAGTTACCCTCTGAGGTACAAGTCTGGGCAAAATTGTTTACAAAGACCAGCAGTCGCCCATGCATACCAGCCTCCCCTCTCCGTACCATCAATGTTATCCAAGGAAAGACAAAGCTCAACACAGCCTGGCACCAGTGGCATCACAAGTCATTTTTACAGCTGAGTGAACTAGACTAACACGAAATAAAGTGTCTTGCTCAAGAACACAACATACAGCCTGGTCCAGGAATCGAACCCACTACCTCATGAATGTGAGCCATACATCCATGCATCTTCTCTACTAACTGCTCCTGAGATAATTGTGAGGGCGGCGTCTTCAGATTGTCCCTCCATGGGGTCCTGTCAGAAGTAGCTTAGCTATCCACACTTTCCAAGTGTGACCAACTGAAACTATGGTTATTGTCTACCTATCTCGTTCTTGGTTTAACCCTAGGTCTCCTGCTGGTTGGAGCACCTTGAAGAATCCTACTTACAATTCTGTCTTGTGACATTCTAATCCTATGTCCATAGTGAGCTATGACTTTTCAATGCAGAGAAACAGGGGCTGATTTGGATAGACACCCTGATCTCCAAGCCATGCACCCTGACAAGTAATGTCACCCCAAAGATCTTTTGAAGGATCTCCATTTGAAGTACTTGTATTCACAATCATCCTCTTTTAGTTGTCACTCAACATTCATGACTGAATAAGAACAAAATAAACTAGCAAAAAAATTACTGGATAATTCCAGATCCCGGATTTCTGGCTCTGGTGCTGTATGAACATTTAATGTGGTTTTATTCCAACTTCCTTTATATTCCTCTTGATGCCTTCTGATGCTGTCTCCAGGGACCCAACAATGATAGACACAAAAACCAAATTGAAGAACAGGTTTGTCTTTTTTACCAACCTCTTCAGCTTCCCGTTTCCCATCACTCACGAATATGGCCCCAAAATAGTTACTATGCATTATTGCTAAGTGATTTGTCGAACAGTTGAAGTTTCACCATTTCTTATTGCTGTGAAACTTATTGAATATTTAAATTTTCATCATGTAATTTTGTTATGAAACCTATAAAACGTTTGAATTTTTTTGAGCATGTTTTGTTGCTATAGAACTTTCTTGTGTATTTACTGTCTTTTAAATTTTTATCTGGCATTTTATGTTGCATAACAAATTGTAAAAAAATTTTGAAACTGGTGTGTTAATCTTAGAAATTTCCCCCCAAAAAACCCAAAAAACTAGAATTCGTTTAAAGACACAGATGCATTTTCAACTCCAAAACCATTTCTTATCTATCTACATATAACATTAGTGTGTGGGTGTATATATATATATATATTATATATATATATATATATATATATATACACACACATATATATATATATAACACATATATATATACACACATATATATATATATATATACACACATATATATATATATATATACACACACATATATATATATACACACATATATATATATATATACACACATATATATATATACACATATATATATATATACACATATATATATATACACACATATATATATACACACACATATATATATATACACACATATATATATACACACACATATATATATACACACACATATATATATACACACACATATATATATACACACACATATATATATATATATATATATATATATATACACATATATATATATATGTGTGTGTATACATATAGCTATAAATATATATTACATTTATTTAAGAAAGATACCAGAATACATTTACTTATGAAAAAATACAAACAGACAAAAAAGATACTTAAAATTGTATTGCTATAGCACTATTGGACAATACAGGTCCCATCAGAAAGACTGCTTTTAAAATTGAATTTAAGATATCATACCAAAGTTTAAAAAGTATATTCTCAAATTAATGTCTTTCAATACCAAATGCTTAAAAATATGCTTCCCGGTGCATTTGGTTGCATTTACACACAGTCCAAGAAGTGGATAAATGAATGACATCGTTGCAAGCTCAACTGATACTAATTAATAATCTTTCATGTTTTACTGTCTCTAATCATATCTTGTTTTAGTGCTTGAGTGTTTTTGTCTACTTTAAAAATTATTTCTCTACAAATATGTAGGTTTGCACATGTGTACACATATGTGTACTGTGAATACGTGGACCGCGTGTGTACCATTGGCGATTTTTTTTTCCTCTGTCTTCCCTTCTCTGGATCTTTCCTTTTCCTATGTTTCTGACAAAGAGCTCCGCTTGAAACGTAAATCCCTCCTTCTTCCCTTCCTTGCTGAGCATCCAATAATACTATATTTGTTCCACGTCCTCGCGTTGTTGTGTTTTCTCTTTGTGTTTTCATGTTTGGATTAACTTTATATACTAGCACTATGACCTGGCAATGCCAGGTCATAGTGCTAGTGCATGCATATACAGCTGCGTGCGTGTGTACATACACGCGAGTACCGTCCAAATCTCCAGCCAATCACATACAGCTAGCTGGCATTCAATTGGCGTATCAAGTTTCGGGCATTTTGATTGGGTTTTGGATACAAAATTCACAAAAAAGTCACTTCTATTGATTTTTTAATGGCTTTGCTGGGTGACTGGGGAAATGTAAAGATGTGCACGACCACCCTTGGATGATTTTGAATGACCATAGAAAGTGTGAGCCTTCTAACTGAAAAATTGTGGATTTGTATAAAGGGCACACACACAGACATTTTGCCATTTATATATATAGAGATACATATATGTGTTTGTACATATGTGTAAACCTCTAAAATTCTAAATGCACCCTTACACACATTGTATAATGTCTCTACTCCCTTCTCTTCATAATTTATAAACGTCTTTTTCTCCTACTCCATGCAACTTTTTCTTATTTTGTAACCTCTAGTAAAAGTCTCATATTCATTGCATCTCTTAAAACCCTTGTGAGTAATTAAGAAATTACCATTATTATTTCATAAATGCACAGCAGATTAGACAGCAGGAAAAAATTCCTAGCATTGGGCTACAACAAGTAACTTTAGACACCAAGAACCTTCATAAATATCTTAGCTGTCCTTAATTATAATTTCTGGAGCTGCACTAAGCTAGGTTTTATGCTTGTTTCCTCTATCCAGCTGTTCAAATCTTCTGGGATAGTTCCTTATGCACCTATAACTCTATGGATACATTCATTATAATTACAGAGATACAATTATTATAATTCTTTTTTTATTGGAACTCCTGGAGTCTTGTGAGCATAGCAGGCTTGCTGCCTGCAACCTACTGTACCATGCTATCTGTTCTTTTCAACTATTTAATATTTTCCTGATTATTTTGGCCATGCCAAGGAGGCAAGCCTTTTGCAACAGTTTTACTGGGCACTTTATTCCAACTTCCTTTATATTCCTTTTGATGCCTTCTGATACTGTCTCCAGGGACCCAACAATAATTGTCACTATCTTCACCCTTTTCATTTTCCATAACCATAAAAAAATCAATGGAAATTGTAGTTGTGATACCAGTGCTGGTGGCATGTAAAATGATCCATCCGAACGTGGCCGTTGGCCAGCGCCGCCTTGGCTGGCCTCCGTGCCGGTGGCACGTAAAAAGCACCGACCGATCGTGGCCGTTGCCAGCCTCACCTGGCACGTAAAAAGCACTCACTACACTCTCGGAGTGGTTGGTGTTAGGAAGGGCATTCAGCTGTAGAAACACTACCAGATCAGACTGGAGCCTGGTGCAGCCTCCTGGTTTCCCAGATCCTGGTTGAACCGTCCAACCCATGCTAGCATGGAAAACGGATGTTAAACGATGATGATGATGAGGCTAATACATACTTTAGAGCATTGTATATATTGACATTTTCGACTTCCTTCTTGACTATTCGTGGGTTGCAGATATATTAAATTTGCAACAATGCATCCTTTTGCAGGAAGACATGCAAATTCTTAAGGTGCCAAGCAGGAAGAATCCTTAGTATTTTGAACACAATGTTTTGTGGTGCCCCTCTTGTTCTTTTAATGCTCTGGGTCCAAATGTCATCAAAGTTGACTTTGCTTTCATCTTTCTGAGTTCGATAAAATAAAGTACCAGTCATGTACTAGGGTGATGCAATTGACTACTCCATTCTCTTCAAACCTGCTGGTTTTGTGCCAAAAATTTGAGACTGTCATTATTATTATTATTGTTGTTATTATGAAAAATGCTGTTCGGTAAAAATCTTCATCTTTGAATATAATATTTGTATAATATTCTTGGCAATATATTTGTTGCTTCCTTCCAAATGTTGTCAAACAGAAATCATATAAATTTATTTGCTGAAATATGTGGCAAAAAGAAAAGGAAAACAGGCAAATATAGTCTTTAGACATTTTGGTGGAGAAAAATACATGTAGCCACAAACATCTGCTGAATGTCGTTGGACTAACTACACATATCTGTAAAGTTAGATACACACATCATATATGCTTATGTGTATGCTTATATATGTAGGTGTGTATGTATGCTTACACCCCCACCCCCACACACACATACATATATGCTTATGTGTATGTATATATATATATATGTATGTATCTGTGTATTTATGAGTGTATATATATATGCACATATATATATTTATATAGTAATATACATACATGTTTATGTGCCTGTTAGTGAGCATGAATATATATATATATATGTATGTATGTATGTATCTGTATATATATATGAACATATATATATTTATATAGTAATATACATACATGTTTATGTGCCTGTTAGTGAGCATGAATATATATATATGTATGTATGTATGTATGTATGTATCTGTGTATTTATGAGTGTGTATATATATATATATGAACATATATATATTTATATAGTAATATACATACATGTTTATGTGCCTGTTAGTGAGCATGAATATAATATATATATATATATATATACATACATACATACATACATGAGTAATTTAACAAATTAAAGAAAATAGCATTCAACACATTTGGTTGGCGTTATATGTATTTAATAACAGCTTGACTCAGTTCCTCATTATTTAGGTGTAGAAGACGCCCACATCATCAGATGTTCAGTTCAAGCTCTTGCAGATATGTATTCGAATTATGCAACAAAAGCAGCTTTATAGTAAAAACTTTATCAATAAAACATACTTAATGTATGTGTGTTGCAGAAAAGCCTGAAGCTGCAGTTTTCCTCCAGGGAAAAATCTCGTTACAGGTATATTCTATTAAAAAGCACACAATGCTTCAGAGCTAGGAATCAACTGAAAAATAGCCATGAGAGTGGCAGACACACATTACACTGTTATTGCAGCTTGTTTGTTTGTTTGTTTTTTGAGTGAAGCGGTCTTCGTCCCAGAGTGGGAGAAGTCCGAAACATGGTCCTTTGCTATTCGTAAGACCCACAGAAGATAAAGCAGGTCAACGCCCGACACCAAGAACATCGATGGATGGATGAATGTGCATCCAGGCTCAGCGGTTGCGTAGGAAGTCAGGGACAAGAAACAGGAAGAAAGATTGAGAGAAAGTTGGAGCAAAAGAGTACAACAGGGGTTGCCACCACCCCCCTGCCGGAGCCTCGAGGAGCTTTAAGTGTTTTCGCTCTATAAACACAATGCCTGGTCTGGGAATTGAAACTGCGATCCTCTGACCGTGAGTCCGCTGCCCTAACCACTGGGCCATTGTGCCTCCACGTTGTTGCAGCTTTTCACTGTCATATACTCATCTATCTATCAGCCTGTCTGTCTATCTTTCTCTCTGTCTGTCTATCTTTCTACCTATCTATCAGTCTGTCTGTCTGTAATGAGCTGGGTTATGAATGATGTCATTGAAATGTAGGACATGTGTTTCTGCATCGTTAGATTTCATCAGTTACTGGCACTGTTGTTCTTATACGTAAAAAACAAATAAATTTGCTGGTGTGTCCAAAGCTTTGCTAAGCTGATAATTATTAATGACACAGTAAGCAGTGAGGCTTAAAATAAGCTGTGTACATTTATATTTAACATGTTTGGGTACACTCAAATGTGGTAAGACCCTCACAGTGGTAACTGTCTTGGAAGTAACATTCTTTTTATGTATGATGTAGGGAAAGATACACCAAGTTGGGCTATAAAAGATGCCATTTGACTGTAGGGATGCCCCTCCAGTCAACAGCTACTGATACCAAACCCATTATTCATAACCCTCTAAGAACTGCTGTTCTTACATGTAAACAGCACTCACGGAGTGGTTGGTGTTAGGAAGGGCATCCAGCCGTAGAAACATTGCCAGATCAGACTGGGCCCGGTGCAGCTTTCTGGCTTCCCAGACCCCAGTTGAACTGTCCAACCCATGCTAGCATGGAAAGCGGACGTTAAATGATGCTGCTGCTGATGATGTTATATGAGGGGGTACCCAAAAGAAACCAGAATTTTGCAATATTATTTTATTCACTTAGTTTTAGATGTTTACACTTTTATCCCCATCAAAGAATTCTCCATTTGAAGCAGTGCATTGGTTCAGATGTATTTTCCAATGTTCGAAGCAGTGCTGGAACTCTTGTAAAGAGATGTCTTTTAATGCTTCTGTCATTTTTTTCTCTTTACTTCTTCAACATTTGCAAATTCTGTAGCACCAGCTTTTACCACCAGTGATGACTTTTGAAAAAGGTTTGGATCAATTTCCAGCTGTTCTTTCAGTTCACAACATGCATTCGGTCATGACTACTTTTGATCTCTGTGAGCCAACATGGCAGAAATTTTGCTGCAAGTCTTTTCATTCACAATTCCTCACTCAAAATTCATTGGCTGGAGCTCCAGGAAACACGAATCGTATCAACAAGTTTGTCAATTGTTTGGTGACGGTCCTCCACGATCAGTTCATGAATTATCCTGATGTTTTCATTTGTTCGAGAGATTGATGGTCACCTTGAATGAAGTTGGTCTTCAAGCAACAAGTGACCATTCTGAAAGCACAAAAACCACTCATAAACTTGTGTTTTGCTCATGGTAGGGTCCTTGTAAGCTGTTTGAAGCATGACAACTGTTTTAGCTGACATTTTCTCCAGCAGAAAACAGAATTTCATGGAAGTATGCAGTTCCTTCATTTGAGTCATCGCAGAAATCAATGAATAAAAGTAAAGCATTATAAAACAAGGATGAACCATGTGGCAGTACCACATGAGCCTACAACGCTGCTTGGTAGACTGATGCCTGAGCATTGCATCAAGTGGCTTCTAGCAGCAGAAACCTGAACTACAACAGGCTTGTCCAACAGAGAACAGTATTACTCTTTTTCTCTTTTACTTGTTTCAGTCATTTGACTGCAGCCATGCTGGAGCACCGCCTTTAGTTGAATAAATCGACCCCAGGGCTTATTCTTTGTAAGCCTAGTACTTATTCTATCGGTGTCTTTTGCCGAACTGCTAAGTTACGGGGACTTAAACACACCAGCATCGGTTGTCAAGCGATGTTGGTGGGGGACAATCACTGACACACAAACATACACACACACACACACACATATATATATATATATACATACACACATATACGAAGGGCTTCTTTCAGTTTCCATCTAGCAATTCCACTCACAAGGCTTTGGTCGGCCAGAGGCTATAGTAGAAGACACTTACCCAAGGTGCAATGCAGTGGGACTGAACCCGGAACCATGTAGTTGGTAAGCAAGCTACTTACCACACAGTCACTCCTGCGCCTATTGGTTACTTTTGGATAACTCCTAATATAATACAAATATATTTTAGGGTAATACTTGTTTGCTAAGGGTACATCTCTACTCTGAATGCAGAAGTCGAAATCTCATTGAGCAATGAAACAGCTCTGTAGATGTTTTGTCCTCTTCACCCAGGATGGACAAATCTATCGATGGGGGGAACCAAAACTCCTGCACAACATCTCAATTTTGCTGCATCACTCATCTTCTCTCTTCATCCAGATGTAATTCCTTGCTTTCTCGACATTGGCTCTTCCTTGTTTCAGAGTAGTCTGTCTCCCTTTTACATTTCTTATTTGTTGCGCTGGTGTTTCTGATGACTGGAAACACCAATATTTGCGTGAACTACATTTACACACTTAGAGATAATCATCCAAATTAGTTAGCCTTCGTGGATTTTTCCATCTTCTTTATATACTCAATTAGTTCTTGTGATGATCTTCATCATTTTCATAGTAACTTAACTGGCTTATTCCTGAGTTTGTGATCTACTATTCATTGTTCTTTCCAAGGTTTCGGATTGATATAAATCATCTTTACGGGCATGTCCCTTTTAAAAAAACTACTCCATCACGTCTTCAGAATCAGAAACTAAAACGAAAAGCCAAATTCTGGTGCATTAAGGTGTAGTCATTTCCACATTAGTTCTAAACATGTGGAACATGGCATGGACTTGTTATATTGATACCAAGGAACAGGAAAGATTCCACCTGTAAAAGTTATGGTCATTTATGAACTACAAGTGAGAGAATTATGCTACTCAATTTACAGTCCTTCAAACATCACAATCCAACAGCATCAAAGTTTTTGTCTTCAAATGTTAACTCAAATGGTCAGGATATATACATCACATGACTAACATGAAGTTTCAGAAGCATGCACTGTTGTTTCTTTTATCATCCTCAGTGGATGTGCTATGT
Organism: Octopus sinensis; assembly: GCF_006345805.1. NCBI lineage: Eukaryota > Metazoa > Mollusca > Cephalopoda > Octopoda > Octopodidae > Octopus > Octopus sinensis. The sequence goes on along the minus strand of NC_043018.1, from coordinate 7,073,684 downwards.
TTATAGGCTACAATGTCCATCCTATTAATGAGACAATTGAAACTCACTTTAAAAGTTAGGTGTATTAAACAATTCCCTATATCTATGGTTAGTGGGGAAGTGCTTATCTATTAAACTTAAGGTTTTTGCTATGTTTTGCTTGACATTTGGAGAGTAGGGAGGTTTAAACCATAATATACAACATATCATTTTGTGGGTCCCAGATTTAAACTATAATCAGATTTACCTTTGGGTCCATTTGCTTTTAAATGCCTTACAAATATTTATATCCGAGGACTGATATAAGGTCTTTCAAATTGTGTAGCTGATTAGGTTTTTGAATATTGTTGGTCAGTGCAATGAATTCATATTCTTTGTAAGTTTTCATTTGGCCTTCTAACAGGTTGGTATGAGCTAGTGTTTAAATCTAAGGCGGCATTTGGAAAATAACAATGGTTAAGTTGATCTTTACAATGAAATAAATGAATTTTTAAATAATATCCTTCCTTAGCATGTCTAGTATATAACTATTTTGTTTTCGAATTACTTAACCCGTCATCTCTGTATAGGACAAAGTCTCTAACAGTGAATTGTTTATATAAGTTATTAGAGACACACAAACAAATAACATTACGTATAGTAATGTTATTAAATGACACCTTGTTAGATCTCTTGACCTTGTCAGAACACTTTTCAAAAACCAGAACCTTCCCTTGGCAACATGTATATGATCACTGTCTTTGACGTTGTTAATTTTAATAAATTCTCATGCCTTTCGTAATAATACTTTACAGATCACATAAAAATTTATAATACCAAATTGGCTAAAATTGGCTTTGTTCTTCTTAATTCTATTGAACCAGTAGTTATGACTAGAATACTATTATTCCATTAGGTGAGGTCAGTAACTTTCTTGGTGTTATTAATCTTAGAATTTTCTTGCTAACTAATCAGATTTCAGATTTAGGTGGGTTTATCAACTTTCAACAAGGTTAGAAACGAAATATGTTTATGGTCCTTAATTGTGATACATACTTCACATTTTGTTAGTGTCTCTAGTCTTTAATCAATTCTAAATTTTATTGCTCTGACCTCTGCTTTTCTATTAATGTTGTAATAAGTCTGTGGTGGCTCTCACATAGTTTTGTATTATGGCATTATTGAACAATTCATATATTTGTAGTTTTGTGGCACAGGTTCTATATATATATTCATGCTTAATGCTGCATACATTGACCTTGAAGAGGGTGCTACCATATAATTTTGCATCAATTTATCTCAAGACATAATCAAGGCTTTTCTTATATAATACGGAGGAAGATAACATGAAGCATATGCTGTACTAACGAGAATTCAATATAGTGAATATTGAGTTAACCCTTTTGCCTGTCCAGCAAATTATCAATGTGATACACAGAATATATTTCACTGGTGTTCATGTATGATATACGATACATATTCCTGATTGTTTTCAAGCCACCGGGGTAATTTGTGACTAAGAAAAGCTTTATATTACTCAGAACATATGAGGCAGGTGCTACCTAAATAAGGTCGAACTAAAAATCTGAAAACAAGCATAGACATTTAGGACAGACCTATGAAACTATTTTGGACAGGCAAAACTTCAGTCATAAAACTTTGCTGTCCTGTGTATCATACGTGATATTTAAAGACACCCTTTGGTCATGTATGACCATGGTATTGCACCTAGAGTTAATCTCTAAGGGACAAGTCTGGGCAAGGTTGTTTATGGAAGACCAGCAGTTGCCCGTGCATACCAGCCTTCCCTCTCCACACCATTATATGTGCATAGGGTAAAGAGTAAAGACCCCTTCTGTCATGAATGACCAAGGGATTGTACCGAGAAAGTTACTCTCTGTAGCACAAGTCCAGGCAAGGTAGTTTATGGAGACCAGCAGTTGCCCATGCATACCAGCCGCCCCTCTCCTTGCCACCGATGTTATGCAAGGGAAAGGCAAAGGCCAATAAAACTTTGCACCAGTGATGGTGCAACTCATTTCTACAGCTGAATGAACTGGAGTAACGTGAAATAAAGTGTCTTGCTGAAGAACACAACACAGCCTAGTGTGGGACTGAACTCACTACCTCATGATCATGAGCCTGACACTGTAACCACTCAGCCTTGCACATGTGATATACAGAAAATATTTCTCTGGCATGTCTCTACATCTTTTATGATACACCTGCCCAATAATTTTTCAATCACCTGAGTATGAAAAGAAGGCTTTATTTTACTCTGAATGTATGAAATAAATGTTAATTAAAAGGCTGAGAACAATCATGGATGTTTAGGAAAAACTTATAAAAATTTAGATAATATTTTATACTATTCTAAGAATTTCCCCAGTCATTTTAAGCTATTTTAAGTTTTAAAATGCTCAACCCACTCTAACATCTATTATTAGACATAAGTTGATATCTGGATATCTGCGTCCATAAATAAATAATGTGTTTTGAGGAAAAAGAATAAGTTCCCTCTGTTCTGTTTGGTGTGTTCTGACTACTCTAGGAACTTCATTTACAAGTTTATAATTTATGGCAAAATAAACTAAAGATGTTTTTCCTTGATAATTAATTGCACCTGTTGATCAGAAAGAAATTTTAAGCATCTTCTAATTAAGAAATGAAGCTGACTGAGTATTGTTTGGTTCTCCAACAAGAAACAAAGAGAGAAAATTACTTTTAAACTGGACGTTTACTTGGATGTAGGCTCAGAGCAATTGAAAAGTACTAATATATTTCTATATAATCTCCCTGTTTCTCTCTCTATCCCTTTGTATACATATCTGCTATAGCCCTGGGCCGACCAATGCCTTGTGAGTGGATTTGGTAGACAGAAACTGAAAGAAGCCTGTCATATATATGTATATATATATATATATGTATGTGTGTGTTTGTGTGTCTGTGTTTGTCCCTCTAGCATTGCTGGACAACTGATGCTGGTGTGTTTACGTCCCCATCACTTAGCGGTTCGGCAAAAGAGGCCGATAGAATAAGTACTGGGCTTACAAAGAATAAGTCCTGGGGTCGATTTGCTCGACTAAAGGCGGTGCTCCAGCATGGCCACAGTCACGTGACTGAAACAAGTAAAAAAAAAAAATATCTATCCTCCTAACTGAAGGCACACAGCTCAGTGGTTAGAGCATTGGGTTCACAATCACGAGGTAATAAGTTCAATTCTCGGCCTGGGCTGTGTGTTCTGTTCTTGAGCAAGACACTTTATTTCACATTGCTTCAGTTCACTCAGCTGTAGAAATGTCATGACATCACTGGTGCCAAGCTGTATCGGCCTTTGCCTTTGCCTTGGATAACATTGGTGGCACGGAGATGGGTGACTTGTGCCTTGAAGAGTAACTTTCTAAGTGCAATCCCAAGGCCATTCATGACAAAAGGGAGTCTTTATCCTTTTATCCTCCTGACTTAGTTGCCAATTTACTTCTCTAACCACATGGATATTGAAACTCTTCCATCAGTTTCTTCATGTTTTGAAACATTTTAACTTAAGACGGAAATGGATGCATTTCCTAATATATATTCTTTTCTACTCTAGGCACAATTATTTTCACTAGTTGAAAATGTGATGGATACTTGATTCTGAAATTCCTGTCACATGACTTGCTTTCCACACGATTCATATATTATAATTTGTGTAGTTGTAATAATCAAGTAAAACCAAATTGCGATATTTTGAAATCATTCAATGCATACATTTCAAGTCTGCATAATATATATTAGGAAATAAGGCAGTGAGCTGGCAGAAACGTTAGCATACCAGGCGAAATGCAGAGCAGTATTTCGTCTGTCTTTACATTCTGAGTTCAAATTCTGCCAAGGCCAACTTTGCCTTTTATCCTTTCAGGGCTGATAAATTAAGTAACTATTTCTTTATTAACCACAAGGGGCTAAACACAGAGGGGACAAACAAGAACAGACATAGGTATTAAGTCGATTACATCGACCCCAATGCGTAACTGGTACTTAATTTATCGACCCCGAAAGGATGAAAGGCAAAGTCGACCTCGGCGGAATTTAAACTCACAACGTAACGACAGACGAAATACGGCAATGCATTTCGCCCGGCGTGCTAATGTTTCTGCCAGCTCGCCGCCTTAAATTAAATACCAGTTACACACTGGAGTCGATCCAATTGACTGGCCTCCCCACTCCCCCAAAATTTCAGAGCTTGGGTCTGCGGGTTGCCACCCGGGATAGAACCTGAGTGAATAGAGGACACTATCCACCGGGGTCTGGGTGGCAGCGGATCCAAGCTGTTTAATGTTAAAATTTTGCTGACGGCTGATTGGGTTGGGTCAAAAGCTGTTTTGACCCTGTGGACCCAATCAGCCAAGAATCTGGTTTTTCCAGATTTTTTGAAAATGGCTGGTTGCAGGTACTCGGTGATTCTTGAGGGACGCCCCCACCAAGTGTCACCTGTGCCTGGAACCAAGTCACATCAAAAAGAAATGTCCCTAGGAGCAGAGTAGGGTCCTGGAACAGTTGGTTGAGGAAGAGACCCCTGCTCCTCCCCTGGAGGGAGAAATGGAGGTAGTCGAAGAGGTAGAGTCCTCCCCGGAAAAAAGGGGAAAAAAGAAAGAAGATGGGCAACAATGGTTGTTCACCGAAGGACCCTAAAGCTGTGGAAGGAGTGATAATCCTCTGGTTAAAGCAAAGGAACAGCCCCCTAGAGTATCAAAGACAAGAAAAAAGAAGAAAAAGAATGCGACAGTTTGCAGTATACTGCCAGAATGTCCTGAGACCTCATCGGTGGGAATTGTGCCACTGACTGAGGAAACTGTGGTCCTTCCCAGTGTAACAAATGAGGAATTTGTGGTGATCTTTCTTAAGGGAGGGGCCATAAAGAACTTTGTGAGGAATCAAAATCGTCATCAGTTTGAAAGTAGGCATTCATAACAAATTTAATTCTGTCTGTAGATTGTATAGAATTCTGAAAATGAAATGTATTTTATTTCGTTTTTGGATTTGGTTTGCAAGATTCTTTATATGAGTTCCTGTGTTGAAGCATATTCTATTGTATCTGGGGAGAGTCATTTTCTTTTTGTGCCTTATTATGTAGCATACTCACCGGTAAAATTTCCAAGTTTTTCTTATTTTTATTGTCCTAAAATTTTTGTTGCATCTTAGGACAATAAAAATAAGAAAAACGTGGAAATTTTACCGGTGAGTGTGCTACATAATAAGGCACAAAAAGAAAATGACTCTCCCTAGACACAATAGAAATGTATTTTAATAAATGTTTATCAATTTGTTTCAAAAAAATTCCTGAAGTGAAATCATGTGTTGAAACAGATATTGTTGTATTTTGTGATGGTCATTTCACCCCCTCCAAATAAACACATGCACTGTATATTTTTTCTTCACTGGACAATGGACATGAGTTAAAATAATCTTTTCTGCTCTAGGCACAAGGACTAAAATTATTGTGGGAGGGGCCCAGTCGATTAGATTGACCCCCCCCCCCCAATACACAACTGGTACTTAATTTATCGCCCCCGAAAGGATGAAAGGCAGAGCTGGCCCTGGTAGAATTTGAACTCAGAATGGGCAAAGTTGAACTTGGTGGAATTTGAACTCAGAACACATGAGTTAAAATATTAAAATAAAAATAGTAATAAATGAGTGAAGAAAAAATATACAGGCGCAGGAGTGGCTGTGTGGTAAGTAGCTTGCTAACCAACCACATGGTTCCGGGTTCAGTCCCACTGCGTGGCATCTTGGGCAAGTGTCTTCTGCTATAGCCCTGGGCCGACCAATGCCTTTTGAGTGGATTTGGTAGACGGAAACTGAAAGAAGCCTGTCGTATATATGTATATATATATATGTGTGTGTGTGTTTGTGTGTCTGTATTTGTCCCCTTAGCATTGCTTGACAACCGATGCTGGTGTGTTTACGTCCCCGTCACTTAGCGGTTCGGCAAAAGAGACCGATAGAATAAGTACTGGGCTTACAAAGAATAAGTCCCGGGGTCGATTTGCTCGACTAAAGGCGGTGCTCCAGCATGGCCGCAGTTAAAATGACTGAAACACGTAAAAGAGTAAAGAGAGTGAGTGTGTGTTTATTAGGCAAAAAAAAAAAGAAGGAAAACCATCCTGAAATACAAAAATATTGTAATAAACACTGATTTTCTAATCTTTCAATGTGTGTATGCATGCTTTGTGAACACTCAATGTATGTGTGTGTGTGTGTGTGTGTATGTATGCATATATTTAAGTAATGTGTGAGCATCTATGCATGTATATGCATGAATTTATGTAAGATGTGTGTTTATGTAAGTGTGCATGTGTGTGTGTTCACACATGTATCTATGCACACGGGTGTATTTGTTATATGTGTGTGTGTGGGTGCATGCATATATGTATGTGTGTGCATATGCATCTGTGTGTATGTGTATGCCCGTGTGTTGCATGCATTGTGCACGTGTGTACGTATGTGTATGTTGTGATGGTTTCTTCCTTGCAGGAAGTGAAATCAGTTTTAGGTGGAGTTTGCTGGTTGGCTGAATGATGGTTGTGGTGGTGGTGGTGGTGGCAGTGGTAGCGGTGGGGCGGTGGTAGTGGTGGTGTTGGTGTTGGTGGTTGTGGTGGTGGGACATGAGTGAAGGATGTTAGTGTCAGTGTGGGTGGGGCTGGGGTTAGAATATAGTGGCCAAAAGAATCTTTACATGCATACGCACACACACACACACACACACACACAAATATACATGCACAAAAATACATACACACACACATACACAAATAAACATAATAGCCATACACAAATTTAATCACACACACACCACACACAAGCGTATACACATGTATATACATAATCACATACATTCACACAAAGAAATACACATACCCCATAATACTCACACACACACACATGCATGCACACACACACACACATGCATACATGCACACACAAGCACACACACGCATACATGCACACACACACGCATACATGCACACACACACATACATGCACACACACATATACATGCACATACACATGCACGCATACACATCCATGCACATACACACACACACATACATATACACACATACGCATATACATACATATACACACACATTTGTCCTGACCTTTTAATTTTTCCTTCTCTTGTTCCTTTCCACTTTCAAGATTTAACAGCGGAAAAATTTTTCCTCCTGCCTGCCCTGCATCCCCAGGTGACCTTTACCACTTTAACATCTTCTACCACCTCCTCTCCTCTTCACCCCTCCACTTTCAACCTTTCCCTCTTCTTCCTCCTCTTCCTTCCTCTCACATCATCATCATCATCATAATTACCATTATTATTATTATTATTATTAAACTAGCACATAACAAGCTTACCTCATGTGATTACTTTAAATTCCTTCTGCTTCACTCTCCCCCCCACCTCTCCAATCTAGAATGGCACCCATGGCACCCTCAGCAACCATTGTCTTCATCTTATTCCATCTCTGTCCATCCTGCAAAGATTCTGACATTGTCGCAACATGACATCATCATCATCATCATGAGCATTATTGAGGTTGTAGTTGTTGTTGTTGTTGATCGTATTCTTCTCTTTCTGCCACCACCTTTTCTTCTTCATGTTTCACTTCTTCCTCTTCTTTCATTTCTTCTTCATCTTTCACTTTTTCTTCTTTCATTTCTTTCTTCCTCTTCTTCATCTTTCACTTCATCTTTCATTTCTTCTTCCTCTTCTTTCACTTCTTTCACTTTTTCTTCTTTCATTTCTTTTTTCACTTCTTCATCTTTCATTTCTTCTTCATCTTCTTTGTCTTTCACTTCTTCTTCTTCCCCAAGACTGACATTTCAAAAATCTCAACCCCTTCCCCTTTATATTCCACACCTTCCCCACCCATCACCTGAAATGACAAAGCAATTTTTGTTTATTTTTTACCCCCCCTCCCACCACTCTCCCCACAATTTGACCTCAAGGGAAATAGGTTACTTCCTGTTATTAAGCAAGGAAGTTAACTTTTTTTTTTTAAAAAAAGGGGGTGACCCCAGTAATTTTTAAAAGAGGGTCACCTCTTCCTCCCTGTTTTGCTTCTAAAGAAAAATGGTGCAGTTTGTGAAAGATGGGTGGGGTGGAGGTAGTAGGAGAGTGTTTTGGGTGTGTGTGTGTGAGTGTATGTGTGGGTTCATGTGTCAGAGAGAGAGAGAGAGAGAAAGAGAAAAAGAGAGAGAATGAGAGTAAGGAAGAGAGAAACAAAGACAGAGAGAAAGAGTGAGAGAGAGGAGAGAAAGAGAGACTGAAAGAGAGAGAAAGAGAGAGAGAGTGTGTGTGTGTGTGAGCATGTGTCAGAGAGTGTGTCAATGTGTGTATGCATGCATGAGTGTGTATGTGTGTGCGTGTGTGCATGCATGAGTGTGAGTGTGTGTGTGTTTGTGAGAGAGAGAGAAAGTCTGAGGGTGTGGGTATGTGAGTGTGTATTTATGAGAGTGTGTCAATGTGTGTATGCGTGCATGAGTGTGTATGTGTGTGCATGCATAAGTGTGTGTGTGTGTGCATGCATGTGTGTGTGTGTTGGTGAGTGTTTGTGAGAGAGAGAGAAAGTCTGAGAGTGTGGGTATGTGAGTGTGTATGTGTGTGTATGCATATATGAGTGTGTGGTGCGTTTCCATGTGTACCTGAGCACATGTTAGTATGTGTTGATATGCATCCGCCTGAGTACATGTGTGTGTGTGTGTTTTGTGTGTGTGTGTGCACTCGTGTGTAAATGTAGAGAAGTGTACATTGTGTGTGATTTATGTGTAGATATGTGTATGTGCATACTTATGAAACAAAGTATGTGTATATGTATACATGTATATGTGTGTGTATATGTGATCATGTATGAACATGTATGCAGAGGTGTATTTTTGTTTGCGTACATATTTGTGCATATACATGTATACATGGTTGTGTGCATATGTGCATAGGAATGTGTGCATGAATGCAGTGTGGTGTGGTTGTTGTTGTTGTTAGCCCCAGGTCAATCCTGACTGATGAGGTGATTGATGGTGCCTGGTGCTAAATGGTTAGAATGGAAGAAATGGAGAGGAGAGTGCAATCAAAGATGGAATTGTAAAAAAAAAAGTAAAACTCAATAAAAAATACAGTAAAAAAATACACAAAATTGAAACAAAAGAAATTATTGAGAGAGAGGGAGGAGAAAGAGAGAGAGAGGAGGGAGAAAGAGATGAGAGAAAAAAGAGTAAGAGAAAATGAGGGTAGAAAGAGAAAGAAAAACAATGACAACTGTCTTGACCTTTGGTCCTTCGTTTATTTCAACCCATTCCTCTCTCACAGGTTACCCATCACACACACACACAACTACACACATTGTATGTATACACAGCTACATGTACATACACATGTATACAGTCACACATATACAACTACTCAAATACACACATGTACAAATATATACACATACACACATCGGTGGCATGTAGTTGTGATACCTGTGCTGGTGGCACGTAAAAAGCACCATTCGAACGTGGCCGATGCCAGCGCCGCCTTGACTGACTTCTGTGCCGGTGGCATGTAAAAAGCACCATTCGAACATGGCCAATGCCAGCGCCACCTTGACTGACTTCTGTGCCGGTGGCACATAAAAGTACCAACCGATTGTGGCCGCTGCCAGCCTTCACTGGCACCTGTACCAGTGGTACATAAAAAGCACCCACTACACTCATGGAGTGGTTGGCGTTAGGAAGGGCATCCAGCTGTAGAAACACTGCCAGATCAGACTGGAGCCTGGTGCAGCCCCCTGGCTTCCCAGGCACCGGTCAAACCGTCCAACCCATGCTAGCATGGAAAACGGATGTTAAACGATGATGATGATGATGACATACATATATACACATATGTATATATAGTGTGAAGGTGCATGGCATAGAGGTTAGGGTGTTCAGCTCAAGATTGTATGGTGATCATGAGTTCAATTCCTGGCTACGTGTTGTATCCTTGAGCAAGACACTTTATTTCACATTGCTCCAGTCCACTCAGCTGTAATTAAAAAGGGGTCAGTCTTGTCACATTCTGTGTCACACTGAATCTCCCTGAGAACTACATTAAGGGTATGAATGTGTCTGTGGAGTACTCAGCCACTTGCATATTAATTTCATGAGCAGGCCGTTCCGCTTATCGGATCACCTGGAACCCTCATCGTTGTAAGTGATGGAGTACCAGTTATATATATATTTCTTTACTACCCACGAGGGGCTAAACAAAGAGGGGACAAACAAGGACAGACAAAAAGATTAAGTCGATTACATTGATCCCAGTGTGTAACTGGTACTTTATTTATCAACCCCGAAAGGATGAAAGGCAAAGTCGACCTTGGTGGAATTTGAACTCAGAACGTAACAACAGACGAAATACCGCTACACATAGACACATACGAACCTGTATATATGTTTATTTGTACATACAAACGTACATACATATATGTATACACAGTAACAGACTGAGGAAAAGAAATCCTTCAAAGGGGTGTGTTAAACATCCAATTCACTGGTATGTCAGTTGAATACCATATAAAAATTGGTATAATGCAATTACAAAAGATAATTCAGAGAGATACTATTGACAATTCAATAATCTATTTATATTATATTACATGGTATTCTATGAATATAATATATTACGGAGATGTACTTGCATAGCAAGTGATTTGATCTGAAATCGTGTGCTGAAACGAAAACAATTGCAGTGTGGGAAGGTGTTTGTAAGCCATTTAAGAAACATACAAAACCCGTTCGATTCACTTCAACATTTAAGTTTAATTTGTCAAAATATTTTCGGCGCTTTAAGACCGCGACCTGTTCACTGACAAAAATCTGTGCTGAATATAATATAACATAATATTATATAAAAAATTTTACAATCCAGCCATCCTTTCAAATGGAATTTCATCTATCTTTAAACCATGACCCAATGGAGTAGAGAGAAATAATTATATTAGCAATAAATTTAAAACTAGAAATGAACCCCTGTATAATAAGGAACTAGAAACATTAAATACCCTAATAGGTATAACAAATACTTAAGAAACTTAGCTATTAAAATAAAAGAAATGAAAAGTACTGATGACATTATAGTACAATCCGATAAAACTAGTAATTTATATAAACTAAATATAGTAACATACAGTAGTCTTTTAGAAAAAGAAATTAATAAAAAATATAAGATAGTTCCAGCTAATACCCTTTATAATTTAAATAAGACATATAAAAGAAATAAGGATGAAATATAAATAGGATAATAAAACAGAACCTTATGTGCCTATGCACCCAAGAATCACATTAAAAGATCATAAAGATAATTTTTACGCAGACCCAGAAGTCAGAGTAATTTTCCCATGCAAATCTGACCTAGGTAAACTGAGTAAAATAATATTAGATAAATCATCATCATCATCATCATCGATTAACGTCCGTTTTCCGCGCTAGAACGGGTTGGACGGTTTCGACCGGGGTCTGGGGAGCTAGGGACTGCCCCAGGCTCCAGTCTGGTCTGGCAGTGTTTCTACAGGTGGATGCCCTTCCTAACGCCAACCACTCCACGAGTGTAGTGGGTGCTTTTTACGTGCCACCTGCACAGGTGCCAGAGGGGTCTGGCATCGGCCACGTTCGGATGATGCTTTTTTATGTGGGGGGGGGTGCCGAAATTTAGGGGAGCACCAGTGGGGAGGGGTGGTATCAATAAATTAAATAAACTGAATCAATTAAAACTATGGGGTAGTACGAGAGACTCATTAGTATGGTTTAATAATATTAAAAATAAAAATTAATTTATTCAAATATATATTGCATCAAAATAAAAATTCAAATGGAAATTGTAGTTAAGACACCCGTGCTGGTGACACGTAAAAAGCACTGTCCGAACATGGCAGATGCCAGCGCCGCCTTACTGGCGTCCGTGTCAGTGACACATAAAAGCACCAACCGATCGTGGCTGTTTGCCAGCCAGCTCTGGCACATTAAAAACACCCACTACACTCACAGAGTGGTTGGTGTTAGGAAGGGCATTCAGCTGTAGAAACACTGCCAAATCAGATTGGAGCCTGGTGCAGCCTCCATGGCTTCCAGACTCCGGTTGAACCGTCTAACCCATGCTAGCATGGAAAACGGACGTTAAATGATGATGATGATGATTGATAACTATTATCCATCTATTTCTTCTCTGTCCCTCTCTCTTTCCCTTTCTCCCTCCCTTACTTCCGCCTTCATACACCTTCCCCTCCTGGTACCAACTCCCTGCTTCATTTCAGCTGCGCAGTTCTTCTCACACATTCCCTTCAGCTTATTTCATCATCATCCTTTAATGTATGTTATCCATGCTGACATGGGTCAGACAATTTGATCGGAGATGGTGAGTCAAAGAGCTGCACCAAACCCTCATTATCTGCTTGGGGCCTCATGCAACAAAAAACAGTTTTACATTTTATTCTGCTACCTTAGTTTTGTTTACTGTAGTTTTCTTATTTCAGTTTCTTTATCTTGCATGATATTGCTATTCTTAATTAGTTTTCTTCTCTTCAAGGTTGCTCTCGCACATTTTTCTGAGCCAAATCTCATATTCATTTCTTTAATAAATCCCCATACGGTCTGTAGCAATGTTTCCAGTTGTTTATCATTTGCCGCATACAGCTGAAGACCATTTGTATGCAAGAAATAGTTGATTGTTTTACCATAAAAGCTGTATCCACCGTTTAGCATATTGATTAAAGGCATTGGTGCCAGACAGAAAACGAGAGGAGAGAGGAATTCTCATTAGAATATTCCTCTTCTAATGGGGATGTGTTTAGTTTCTTAACTCCCTAATTTGTCTGGAGCTGCAGAATATCAACCATTTACCTTACTCATGTTTTATATATTCTATTACTGTTCCTGCTACCTTACTCATGTTTTCAAAACCATGTTTAGGAGACACTGTCAGAGGCCTTCTGGTAATCAATCCAAGCCATGCTCAGACCCATCTTTTTCTTTTGGCAATTTTCAGTTATGGCTTTGTTGATAACTGATCTTTACAATAACCAACTTTTACAGCCATATGAGCCTTTGCAGCATCCCTTCAGCTCTTCTGGAAACAGGTTGTTTTCTTCTCAATGTCTGCCTATTTTCTGTGATATTGTAGTGGTTAAGGCTTTGTCGGTTATAGGTAAACATGTTATGGGTCTGTAGTTTTGTGAGTTTCTGGTAGGCTAGGGGATTAAATAAATTTTCCTTATGTGAGCCATTCATGTGTTTTTTTCTAGGTCTGTCAGCATCTCGTTAAGCTTCTCTGCAATCAACTTATGTATTCCAGCTAAATATTTTAACCAATCATCATCATCACTCCCCCTGCCATCATATCATCAGTATTATTATTATCCTAAGATGGTGAGCTGGAGGAGATGTTAGCATTACCAGACAAAATGCTCAATGGCATTTTGTTCATCTGTACATTTTGAGTTCAAATTCCACCCAAACTGACTTTGCTTTTCATCCTTTTGGTGGGGGTCAATGAAATAAGTACCTGTCAAGCACTGTAAAAGTAAGTAAAGTTACCTTCTTGACTCATGAGGGCCAGTTCCCCAGTTTCCATAGTGTATATATACCCCACCTGGACAGGACGCCAGTCCCTCACAGGATTACACAGTTTTGCCAGCTGAGTGGACTGAAATGAAGTGTTTTGCTCAAGAACAAAATGCACCACCCAGCCCAGGAATCGAAACCACAATCTTATGATCATGCGTCCAACACTCTGACCCCTAAGCCATGTGTCGGAAACTGGAAGAAGCCCGTCGTATATATATATATGTATATGTGTGTATATGTTTGTGTGTCTGTGTTTGTCCCCGCCAACATCGCTTGACAACTGATGCTGGTGGGTTTATGTCCCTGTAACTTAGCGGTTTGGCAAACGAGACCGATAGAATAAGTACTAGACTTGCAAAGAATAAGCTCTAGGGTTGATTTGCCCAACTAAAGGCAGTGCTCCAGCATGGCCACAGTCAAATGCCTGAAACAAGTAAAAGAGTAAAGAGAGTATGGTACTTATGGTAGGTTACAGGGATGTAAACACACCAACACTGGCTGTCAAGTAGCGGTGAGGGACAAACACAGACACAATCACATATGATGAGCTTCTTTTAGTTTACATATACCAAATCCATTCACAAAATTTTGGTTGCCCCGAGGCTATAGTAGAAGACACTTGCCCAAAGCGCCACGTAGTGAGACTGAACACAGAACCATGTGGTTGGGAAGCAAACTTTTTATCACACAGCCACACCTGAGCCAGTGTGTGTGTGTGTCTTGGTGTCTCCTTGCCTTGATATTGAATGATGGTTGTAAACAAGTCTCACTGTCATGCTCGTCTCCATTTCCAATCTTCCATGGAAACATGTCTGGTCATCAGAAAATATTACCTTACATAGAAACAAGCAAGGATTGGCAACAGGAAAGGCATCTGGTTGTAAAAGAACCCACCATCACAATTTTCCTCCGACCCATGCAAGCACGGAAAAAACAGATGTTAAATCTACAACGACGTTCCACAATCTTTTCATCTCTCTGACTAGGTCCTGCTATTTCTCAATTTCTTCCATTTCCTCAATTTATTTCCCCAATTTCTTTGACATCCACTCCACCATCATGAAGGAATGTAAAGTGAAGATCTTAATGCTGTTTGTTCTGCCTCTTTCCCACCTCTCTCCCTGTTCTCCATTATCATACCCAGTCTCCTTGCTTCAATAGAGTGATCAGTCTCTATGGAGAAATCCCATAAAATCACATAATTATCATTCACCATAACAGCCACAAGCTGTGCTCATACCCAGTTTTTTCTTCTTCCTTAAACCTAGCTAACAATCACCACCACCATCATCATCATCATTACTGTCACCAACACTTTTATCTTTATCATTATTATTATTTTTGTCACTTACAGTGTGAAGACATTGTGTTTTTGTTTTTTATTGGTGGGGTGCTTACTTTTTCCTTTTTCTCTTTGAGGAACATTGATTTAAGCATTACGAAATGAGATTTTCTTTGGAGTAGTGTAAAATGGAATAATAATAATAATAATAATTAATAAATGTAAAAACAACTATTCTTGCCTAAGAAAGTGGTGCCCTTGAAACCCATTGCTTGAAACCACCACCATCACCACCATGAATAAAAATAAAAAAAAAACTAAATAGAGGTTTGTTAAACAAACTTTTAAAAATTCATTAACACACATTATATTCGTTATAATTTCCATATCGTAAATAGCTACTAGACATAATTATGCTGCGGAAACATAACATTACAATGGACAAAAAGTTTAAAAAAGTAAAAAAGATGCAAGATCAAAACACAATTAAAATATACAATAAGTAGAAAAAAAAAATCAAACAGTATAGCTGACAAATTAATGGAAGAAAATCTCCCGGATTCTTTAATAAGTAATTTGGAAATCAGGAAAAAATAATAACAGCAGCAGCAGGTGTGTGTGTGTATGCATACATATATGTATGCGTGCGTGTGTGTGTGTGTGTGTGTGTGTATATATACATATATTTCGTTTTTGGATTTGGTTTGCAAGATTCTTTATATGAGTTCGTGTGTTGAAGCATATTCTGTTGTGTCTGGGGAGAGTCATTCTCTTTTAGTGCCTTATTATTTAACACACTCACCGGTAAAATTTCCACTTTTTTCTTATTTTTATTGTCCTAGAATTGTATCTTGCAACCGTTTCAATAGTCTTGACTGTCCGTTATTTACACTGCGTTATTTACACATGCAGTATAAATAACGGACAGAGTCAAGACTATTGAAAAGGTTGTAAGATACAATGAAAATTCTAGGACAATAGAAATAAGGAATAAGTGGAAATTTTACCGGTGAGTGTGTTAAATAATAAGGCACTAAAAGAGAATGACTCTCCCCAGACACAACAGAATATGCTTCAACACACGAACTCATATAAAGAATCTTGCAAACCAAATCCAAAAACGAAATATATGTATATATATACACACACACACACACATACATCGTAATTGTTTTAATGTCTTGTTGTTGAGATAGACTCTCTTTCTTTCCTGATGAGAAGAATGCATTTTACATGTCCCCATTACTTAGCAGTTCGGCAAAAGAGACTGATAGAATAAGTACTGGACTTACAAAAGAATAAGTCCCGGGGTCGAGTTGCTCGATTAAAGGCGGTGCTCCAGCATGGCCACAGTCAAATAACTGAAACAAATAAAAGAGTAAAAGAGTATATATATATATATATATATATATTCTTCATTCATTTATTACTGTTCCTATTTTATTTATTTTAAGCCTGTCCATTGTCCAAAAACCTTTCTCCATACATCTGTGACCTCTTCAGCGACACTTTTTGTTTAAAATAATAAAATAAGAACAGTAATAAATGAGGGAATATATATGTGTGTGTTGTGTGTATAGTGCATGTGTTTATTTGGCAAAAAAATAAATAAATAAAATGACCATCCTGAAATACAATACATATATATATTCAGGATTATGTAATCCTTACAACAATTTGTCGAAACACATGTATGTTTTCTGCATTTTATTAATACTATTTTAGGGCTCAAATTCCACGCATTTTCCTAACCCATGATTTCATGCCCTGAATTGTACTGCACTAGGTACAAGGTTGCAGAGTGGGACCAAATACTGAACCCAAACTTTGGTTACATGCTGTGCTTCACAATACATACATTTCTCTCTCTCTTGCCCTCTTCATATATGTGTGAGTGTGTGTATACCTGTGTGTGTGTGTATACAGATAAATAGATAAAAAGGTAGCTAGATAGATAAGTTTCTTTATTGGCCACACAGGGCTGCACAAAGATGGGACAAGTTACAAGGTAGAGCTTTTCTTTTGGGGGATGAAAAAAACAAAAAACAAAAGAAACAAAAAAAAAGGTGGCGTAGGTTTACGATCAAAAGGGATCATAAAAGGGAAAAAGAAGAACAAAAAAATAAAATAAAAAATAAAAAAAATAAATAAAATAAAATAAAAAAAAGAAAAGGAAAAGGAACAAAAGAAAAGAGAAATGAAAAAAGAAGAAAAAAGGGGAAGAGGAAAAAAAATACGATCAATAGGGATCGTGTATCACAGTGTTATGATATATGGTGTAAAGGGGAAAGCAAGTAAGGTTTATCTGTGAGAAGAAAAGCCTACAAAAAAGACCACGGTAACCTTGGTCAATATTGTTATATGTTACCACATTTGTTTGCAAGTGGGTAACCCTCTGTTTTCAATTTCTGGGTTCATAGGATTATGCTCAAGGTGGCTTCGTCATTCATACGTGCCATCCTTGCTACATTCACCCATCTTTTTTTAAAACATTCGCTAGACAAAACTTGCCTCTCTACTCTCACTTTCCTTTTCAAGTGGTACTTGAAGAAGTTGATGAGAGATTGACCAGAGAAGAAAGTGTTGTCTCCAATCCTTTCAGACGTGTCCACCAGATACCATTCTTTCGCCATAGCCACAAGGATGATGAAAATAGCTCTTCCTCCCGTTTGAAGGAAGGAGGCATGACAATATTGACGATAGACTCAGCTGATAAACCGACTCGTCCCACACGTGACAGCAGTTGTTCGACATAAGCCCACAGGTCGGAAATTGTTGGACACTGCACGAGTGCGTGCAGAATGGTTTTCGTCGCTCTGACCGCATTGCGGGCAGGTCGGCCCCGTGTTTCTCGAGCCATGTCTGTAGAGCTTATCCCGAACGGGTAGCGCTTCTCGGTAGCACTGCCAGGCCAGGGATCTCTGGAAGTTGTCCATGGGCCCTGGCCCGAAAGTCGTCCAGAACAGGCGGGTCAGGTACTCCTCGTCGACGTCCAGGTTCGCCCCGAGCTTGTCGTCATACCTCCCCTCCACTAATCCCCTATAGAATGCTTTGGTTGTGTGAAGTCACTCAGGTTGACCCAGGACGGCAGAGTTGCTTGAGAGCAACGCAACACTGGCACCGCGAGTATCGTGTTGCTCTCAAGCAACTCTGGCACCGCAAGTGTCGCGTTGCTCTCAAGCAACTCTGCCGTCCTGGGTCGACCTTGAGTGACTTCATCACAACCAAAGCATTCTATAGGGGATTAGTGGAGGGGAGGTATGATGACGAGCTCGGGGCGAACCTGGACGTCGACGAGGTGTACCTGACCTGCCTGTTCGGGACGACTTTCGGGCCAGGGCCCATGGACAACTTCCAGAGATCCCTGGCCAGGCAGTGCTACCGAGAAGCGCTACCTGTTCGGGATAAGCTCTACAGACACGGCTCGAGAAACACGGGGCCGACCTGCCCCAGATGCGGTCAGAGCGACGAAACCGTTCTGCACGCACTCGTGCAGTGTCCAACAATTTCCGACCTTTGGGCTTATGTCGAACAACTGCTGTCACGTGTGGGACGAGTCGGTTTATCAGCTGAGTCTATCGTCAATAGATAGATAGGTAGGTAGATAGGTAGATAGAGAGATAGATAGGTAGATAGAGAGATAGATAGATAGACAAATTGATAGATAGATAGATAGATAGATAGATAGATAGATAGATAGATAGATAAATTGATAGATAGATAGATAGATAGAAAGACAAATTGATAGAGAGATAGATAGATAGATAAATAGGTAGGTAGATAGATAGACAAATTGATAGATAGATAGATAGATAGATAGATAGACAAATTGATAGATATATAGATAAATAGGTAGGTAGATAGATAGACAAATTGATAGATAGATAGATAGATAGATAGATAGATAGATAGATAGACAAATTGATAGAGAGATAGATAGATAGATAGATAGATAGATAGACAAATTGATAGAGAGATAGATAGATAGATAGATAGATAGGCAGATGGATAGACAGGCAGATGGATAGAAAGATAGATATACAGACAGCTATACAGACAGACAGTTGAAGAAATGGTCTTTTCTACATCAGAGAGAAAGGGAGGGAGGGAGGGATAGAGAGGGACCCAAAGTACAGTTCTCAGTAATCCAGTCACAATATAGGAATACATCAGTGGGTGTTGGTTCCTGGCTCCTCGTTTGGATGATATCCTGGTTATTTCTGGAATCAATTGGCAAAGAGGAATTTTAAAATATCTTTTAACTCTCTTCAGATTTTCACATCTAAAAATTTTTATTCTCAGATTCTCTTCAAAGCTGCCAAACTCTCAGAAGACCAATTCCAACTCATGTGGGTGTCTTGGACACATTCGCACACATACGCGAGCACACACACACACACACACATACACACACACATTATATATTCTATTTTCATATTGAGAAAATTTTTCCAGTAAATGTTATTTGCTGCTTTTAATTGCCTATAAAAATAACACCCACCCAACACATATATGTGCACACACACACACACAAATACATACATGCACACGGGGACACATGGATACAGAACTGAATTCAGAAACAGATACACACACACACGTGTGTGTGTGTGTGTGTGTGTGTGTGTGTGTAAGTTTGAATGCATATGTATGTGTGCATATGTATGTATGCATGTGTGTATATGCATATATATGCATGTGTATGAATACATTCTCATTTCTTCCTCTCTCTCTCTTTATATATATATATATACAATTGTATCTTTGTATTCTTATTCGTGTAACCTTGTCCGTTTTTCCGTCCTTGTTTTGTATACATTCGAGGCTTTCTTCCAAGGAATCTAATGCACTTGACTTAGATTTTCCTTTGGGGCTGGCCGGATCGGTGCGATCTCAAGATTAATCAGCCGAAATTGCGAGGATGATCCGGTTCTTGACTGAAGATTGAAGGCTTCGAATGTCCCATCTGTGTTTTTTGTATCGCCTTCTAAATGTTTTGCGTTCTTGTCCCAGTTTGTATTTTTTTACATGAGTGGCTGTGTGGTAAGTAGCTTGTTTACCAACCACATGGTTCCGGGTTCAGTCCCACTGCATGGCACCTTGGGCAGGTGTCTTCTACTATAGCCTCGGGCTCACCAAAGCCTTGTGAGTGGATTTGGTAGACGGAAACTGAAAGAAGCCTGTCGTATATATGTATATATATGTATATGCGTGTCTGTGTTTGTCCCCCTAGCATTGCTTGACAACCGATGCTGGTGTGTTTATGTCCCCGTTACTTAGCGGTTCAGCAAAAGAGACCGATAGAATAAGTACTGGGCTTACAAAAGAATAAGTCCTGAGGTCGAGTTGCTCAATTAAAGGCGGTGCTCCAGCATGGCTGCAGTCAAATGACTAAAACAAGTAAAAGAGTAAAAGAGTAAAGAGTATACACATATCTATACATGCATATATATCTATATCTACATATATGTTTACAGTGTGTGTATACATAGATACATCACCATCATCAACATCATTTAATGTCCATTGTCCATGCTGGCATGAGTTGGACCGTTTGACCAGAGCTGGCACACTGGGGCATTGCACCTCAATCCACTCCGATTGGACATGATTTCTACAGCTGGATGCCCTTCCTAATGCCAGCCACTTTACTGAGTAAGCTGGGTGCTTTTAAATGGCACTGTTTGGGTGCTTTATACCATCAGGACTAGTCTTAACACTTCTGCTGTGGAGTACAAGTCTTCTTGAGTACAGCATGGCACTGGGTATCTCCGTCCTTTGTCCTCTCAACCGAAAGGTTTAGCATCCTGAGGGCATTCTTCAGCACTTCATCCCATGTTTTCCTGGGTCTCCCGCTTCCACATGTTCCATCCACTTTGCGAGACCAGCACTTCTTTAATGGAGCTGTTGGCATATTCTTTTACTCTTTTACTTGTTTCAGTTAGTTGACTGCAGCCATGCTGCAGCACTGCCTTTAGTCGAGCAAATCGACCCCAGGACTTATTCTTTGTAAGCCTAGTACTTATTCTATCAGTCTCTTTTGCCGAACCGCTAAGTAACGGGGATGTAAACACACAAGCATCGTTTGGTGAGAGGAGGGAGAAACACAAACACAAACACACACACACACACATATATATATATATATATATATATATATATATATACATATATACGACGGGCTTCTTTCAGTTTCCGTCTACCAAATCCACTCACAAGGCTTTGGTCGGCCTGAGGCTATAGTAGAAGACACTTGCCCAAGGTGCCACACAGTGGGACTGAACCCGGAACCATGTGGTTAGTAAGCAAGCTACTTACCACACAGCCACTTCTGGGCCTATGTATATTATATTATATTGTTATTTAAAACTGTTTAAATCAGCTTTACTTGACAAAGTTTCACAGGCTTCTAACACAAGCCTTGATTGTTCAGAAGCCTGAACAAGTCAGGTATTTTTCAAAAGCCAGTGAAACTAAGTTGCATGGAAATTGGAGATGCTGTGCTTGAGAAGACCCGGCAAGTGAAACCATAACCTCGTGGCCTATGCAAGGGAGTGTAACTAGCCCACTTATGTGTACCTTTCCTTCATTGGACAATAAACTCAGCTTGCAAAGACCTGTTGAGTCAAGTGAAATTGAAATTGAAATCAAATTCGATGACTGGCATCCGTGCTAGTGGAGCACTAAGAGCACCATCCGAGCAAGATCATTGCCAGAGCACTTGAGTGGCATGTAAAAAGCACCATTCGAGTGTGATCATTACCAGTGTTGCCTTACTGGTACTTGTGCAGGTGGCACGTAAAAAACACCATTTGAGCATGGCCATTGAAGTACCGCCTGTCTGGCCTTTGTGCTAGTGGCACATATAAGCACCCACTACACTGTTGGAGTGGTTAATGTTAGGAAGGGGATCCAGCTGTAGAAACTCTGTCAAGCTAAGATTGGAGCCTGGTGCAACCATCTGGTTTGCCAGTCCTCAGTCAAATCGTCCAACCCATGCTAGCATGGAAAACGGACGTTAAACAATGATGACGATGATGATGAAAATCAAATTTGCATTTTGAACTTGAGAATGGTTTTGCATATTTTTACTGTTCCACTTATAAATTATAATTGTAATGTGCAAGTTACTTGGTTGATTTCTTTTTGTGAAAGCCCCAGCTTATTCAGATTGTGTTTTAGACATTTACTTCCAGAACTAAGTACACACCAATTATTATTGGTATATGTGAATATACATGCATATACATGTATATATATATATATATATATATTATATATATATATATATATATTGTATGTATGTGTGTATGTATTTATACACAACACACACTTTGCACACATGTTATAAGAATGCTGTTATGTATACACAAATATATATCTGTGTATGTATCTATGTGTATATATAATAGCACTCAATGGAATTACTCTCTGTAAAAGTATGGTAATGTTTACATTTGAGAAATGTTAAATGTCAACAACTCCCAAATGCCAGTTTTATATATTTTTGATTAATTCATATACATATATATGATTATGTATATTATATATATATATATATATATATATATATATATATATATATATAATGCATATATGTTATCTTTGTAGATGTGTGAGAATACAATGCCTATGTGTAATTATATTTCTGAGTGTGGGCATATATGTGTGTGTGTATATATATGTATGTATATATACAATAAACACTATACACGGAATAAGCAAGACACTTGGATTATGTAATGGACTTCCTGTTCATAGGTCACGAGCTCAAAATCAGTCCTGGTGTTGTATTTCTAAGTGGAACCTAGTATTCTTGATTGTATGTAAAGTCTACTCACACACACCCACACACACAAATACATATATATATATATATATATATATATACATATGTATATATATATATATATTATAATATATATAATATATATGTATATATATATATATATGTATGTATGTATATACATATACATAGAGAGAGGGAGAGATAGACAGATAGGTAAACATGTTTGTGTGTGTGTGTGAACAAATATATACATATATATCAGATGTATAATATACCTGTGTGGTATGAAGCTTGCTTCCCAACCACATGGTTCTGGGTTCAGTTCTACTGCATGGCATCTTGGGCAAGTGTCTTCTACTATAGCCTCAGGCCAATCAAACCTTGTGAGTGGATTTGGTAGATGGAAACTGAAAGAAGCTTGTTGTATGTATGTATGTATATATGTATGTATCTGTATGTGTGTCTTGTGTCTGTGTTCCTCCTCCCCCATCACCACTTGATAATTGGTATTGGTATGTTTATGTTCCTGTAACTTAGCAGTTTAGCAAAAGAGACTGATAGAATAAGTACTAGGCTTTAAAAAAATAAGTCCTGGGGCCAATTTGCTTGACTAAACGCCTTCAAGTTGGTGCTCCAGTATGGCCACAATCAAATAACTGAAACAAAATGATAATGATGATGATGATGATCATATATATATTCCCCTACATATGCCTTTGTGCGTGTGTGTGTATTTATATATTTGTGCATATATGTATTTATCTGTGTGCGTGTATGTAAATATATATTATCATTATCATCGTTGTTTAACGCCTACCTATATGTGTGTGTGTGTGTGTGTTTGTATTTAAGTAATTTAATATTTATGAGAGAAAAATGTTCACTGTAATTAAATTTCTTCAGCCAGTTCCTGTCTGTATTCAAGAAACCTTTGTTAGCTACAGAATATATATCAACCAAATAATTTAATTATATGCTACACCATGTATTGAGTACCATTCCTCTGGTTCATTATGAGAAACTCTTACATATTGCCCCACAATGGGTGCAGCAATTTAATTGAATTGTGATCACACAGTTGAAAAATAGAGAAGCACTTCACTGCAAGTCAAAGCTTGTAATAACAATATAAGATGTTACCAGGTACATGTATCTGTATATATTCACTTTTGTATTTGATTAGAAAAATTCTTGATGTGGTTTTGTATGTTGAAATCAATCTTCTTGTGTCTTGGGAGGGTGGTCATGCCAATAATAGTAAATACACATGCACTGGTTCAATTTCACTTCATTATTATTAGTCAATTTGGGTAAGTGTTTAACCAAATAACGAATCTAATTGAAAATTAAATGGCACAAGTTCTATGTCAGTGATTCTCATTTACAGGCATCGTACCTTTCCTCACTGATTCAATCTATACCTACTGACTCAAAGGGATGCCACCTCTAGCTGTTTTTGAGCAAGACAATCACTCAACAACAACTTCAACCATTGTTCTAAGTGGAAGTTTGGTCACACCCCTATTTGAGTACTCAAAACCATCTTTATGAAAACTCCTCATATCCTCCCTCTCTCTCTCTCTCTCTATATATATATATATATATATATATATATATATATATATATAATATAATTCGAGACAAAACCACTATTTAAAACCAACACGGAAAGACTTATCAATACATAAATTTTAATATAATTAAATAAACCGCCACTACAAATGTTTCATGTCTGCTCCGACAATCTCAGTGTGATTTTCGATCTAAAATAGCAATATTTTAAAATATAATGACAATAAATATCAATGAAAGAATGTAAAAAATAATATATTAATATATATATATATATATAGAGAGAGAGAGAGAGAGGCAGACAACAATATATATACACACATACATATATAAATAATATACACATACATATATAATTTATACATACATACATATATAAATATATCCATACATACATATATAATACATTACATATATACACACTCATACATATATAAATATATACTCACATATATACACACACATATATACACATATGCATATATAAATTTGCACACATATGTACATATATATATAATTACATATATATATATATATATATATATATACATATATGTGCAGACTCACACGCATACACTCACATGCATGCTAATGCACACAGACATACGGGCACACTAAAACATACATACACACAGGCATGTACACGCAAATCTGTTATTTGTAAAATGTCTGACAGCAAATCGCGTTCTTAACAGGAGTAAAAATGCCATAGACCATTTTATGATGTGTTAAGATGTAACAATTCCATCGATTTATGGTTCGAGTTTCCTGCTGTCCATTTTATGTCCGGCTTTGGCCAACAAGAAACATGAGAAGTAAGGCTTTGGCAATCAAAGGTTAACATATATATATATGTGTGTGTGTGTGTGTGTGTGTGTGTGTGTGTTTGTTTATGTATGTGTGTGTGTGCATGCATGTGATGTGCTTGAGTATGTGTGTGTACTAAGTGTGGCTGTGTGATAAGAAGCTTGCTTCCCAACCGAATGGTTCTGGGATCAGTCCCACTGCATGGCACCTTGGGCAAGTGTCTTCTACTATTGCCTCAGGCCGCCCAAAGTCTTGTGGTCTTGTGAGTGGACTTCGTAGAGGGAAACTGAAAGAAACCCATCACGTATATATATATATATATAATACTATATATATATATATATATATATATATATTATACATATATATATTGTGTGTGTGTGTGTGTGTATATATATATATATAATATATATAATATTTGTGTGTGTGTGTAGTATGTATGTATATATACATATGTATATGTGTGTGTATTATCTCTGTAACTTAATGGTTTAGCAAAGGAAACCAATAGAGTAAGTACCATGCTTAAAGAAAAGTGAGTGCTTTGGTCAATTTGAGCCCCAGCATGGCCACAGTCTAATGACTGAAACAAGTAAAAGAAAAAAATGAAATATCTTCATGGTAACACGTATATGAATTTGAAGGGATATACCTATTTCTTTACTATCCACAAGGGGCTAAACACAGAGGGAACAAACAAGGACAGACAAATGGATTAAGTCGATTATATCGACCCCAGTGCATAACTGGTACTTAATTTATCGACCCCAAAATTATGAAAGGCAAAGTCGACCTCAGCGGAATTTGAACTCAGAACGTAACGGCAGATGAAATAACTATTTCTTTACTACCCACAAGGGGCTAAACACAGAGAGGACAAACAAGAACAGACAAATGGATTAAGTCGATTACATCAACCCCAGTGCGTAACTGGTACTTAATTTATTGACCCCCCAAAATGATGAAAAGCAAAGTCGATCTCGGTGGAATTGTGTTGTCCTGAAGAAAATTACAATCTTCCAATTGGCCAAATTTTGGATGTTTTTCATTAATTGTCTTCTTTAATCAATCTCATTGGGAACAATAATTACCTGAATTCAATGACTGATTTTGTGGAAGAAACTGGTAATAAACAATGTCCTTCCAATGTCCACCAAACTCAGAGCTTTGGCTTCTTCAGATACTGACCAACGTTTCAAGAAGTTAAAAGTGGTGCGTTTCATTTTGTCCAGGATCTTTCCACTCTACATTTTTGTGAACAATCCATTTGTTACCACCTGTGACCATTCTCTTCAAAAATGGGTTGTTTTATAATATTTCAGCAGTAAAATCGCAAATGGAAATGTCATCCATTAAGTTTTTTTTTTTCCCATCAAATTATGAGGCATCTAAAGATGATGGTGATTTATGTATCCAAGTGATTTTTAAATGCCTTGTCATGGTCACATGAGAAGTGTGGAACATCTCTTCTGTCATGTGACCTGGGTTATCTTTGATTAGTGTTTCGATTTGGTTATCAACAACTGTAACCCTGTCAAAACGTTTACGACCTTCCATATCAAAATTTTTATGTCTCAACCTAGCGAACCACTTTCAAAACATTCCTCTCAGCTTTGGCACCATTTCGATAAACTGCACAGATCTGTTCTGCAGTTTCTGCAGCTCTTTCTCCCCTTGTGGATAGAGAGGAGCATCAAATGATGAAAATATATGAGATTTTCCTCCATTTTTAACTTATGATAATGTAAAAACAGTAGAAGTAATAGAATAGAAAAATGTTCAAATGACACCTTTCAGAAAATTTATATAAGTTCTATCCTGTTATGTGAGAAACAAAATCCTTTGTTTAAAAGTGACGAATTGAAAAATAGCAGAAATCTTTCTTCTAAGCCAATTTTAAAATGTGTGTGTGTGTGTGTGTGTGTGTGAAAGGGTTGTTTTCCTTTGGCGTCTGTGCTAGCAGGGTGCAAAGAGCACCATACGAGTGTGATCATTGACAGGGTGGCTAACCAGCTTCAGTGCCAGTGGCACTTAAAAAGCACCATTTGAGCCTGATCGTTACCAGCGTCACCTTACTGGCACTCAAGCCCCATGCTAGTAGGGTATTAAGAGCACCATCCAAGCGTGATCGTTGCCAGAGCGGCTATCTGGTCTCCGTGCCGGTGGCACATAAAAGATACCATTCGAGTGTAATCATTACCAGTATCACTTTACTGGTACCTGTGCCGGTGACATGTAAAAGATTCGATCAAGGTCATTGCCAGTACCACCTGACTGGCCCCGTGCTGGTGGCATGTAAAAGCACGCACTACACTCTCGGAGTGGTTGGCATTAGGAAGGGCACCCAGCAGTAGAAATTCTGCCAGATCAAGATTGGAGCCTGGTGCAGCCATCTGGTTTGCCAGCCCTCAGTCAAATCGTCCAACCCATGCTAGCATGAAAGTGGACGTTAAACGATGATTACATCTGTCAAATGTAATGCCTATTTATTCACACAGTCTTAAAACGACATTGTAGGGTAGGTGTGAGAGACTGGACCTGGTCAATTTGAACATAAAACAGGCGGAATATACAGGCCAGACACGATTGGTTTAGATGGTAAGAGGTTAAAGTAAAGCCACAGCATGACGGTCATCTGAAGGCTCATGGCGAAGAACTCTTAAAGGAATACGTCTGCAGTAAGAAAATGGTTGTGCTCAACAATGAATGAACAAACATCACACACACACAACACGCTTATATATAATGCATGTGTGTGTGTGTTGCGCTGTGTGTGTGTCTGTGTGTATGCGTACATGCATTTTCATGTGTGTGTTGTTAGCTTCTGAGTTCATATGAACTGGTGTAGCTTGTACACATCTCAGGCTGACAGAGACTGGCACTGATAGCCTCACTGCCTCTCTCACACACTTACACACACGTGTGTATATAGAGACACATACATATATGTATGTATGAATGTATGTATGTGTATATATATATATATATATATATATATGTATATATTTATATACATATATGTACATGTGTGTGTGTGTGTGTATATATATATATATATATATATATATACATATATATAGTGCATGTGTTTATTTGGAAAACAAAAGACCATCCTTATATAGTCACTCACACACACTGATTGGTAAGACCAACCGTTATGGATCTTA
>NC_043018.1:6996200-7038700 GCF_006345805.1 Octopus sinensis | reverse complement strand
CTCCACAGATGCATGTACCCGTAACATAGTTCTCGGGGATTTAGCATGACACAGAATGTGACAAGGCTGGTCCCTTTGAACAACTCATCTTTTGCCAGCTGAGTGAACTAAAGTAACGTGAAATAATGAGCCTTGTTCAATTCCAGAATGGGAATCGAACTCACAACCTTACAATCACGAACCAAATACCCCTAATTACTAAGCCACATGCCTTCATGGTTCAGCAGTAAGACAAGTGATGTCTTCCAGTTTTAGTTTTATTAATAGTTGAGGTGAAGGTAGCAAGCTGGTAGAACCATTATTATGCTGTACAAAATACTTTGTTGCATTTTCTCTGGCTCTTTTATAGTTTGGGTTCAAATGTTGCTGAGATTGGTTTTTGCCTTTCATCTTTTTGGGTCAGTAAAATAAAGTATCAGTTGAATGCTGGAGTCAATATAATAATCTGACCCTTTTCCCTTAATCCTTTAGCATTCAGGTTATTCTGCCAAATGTAATGCTTTTTCATTCACTTTGTTTTAAATCAATCTTGCATTATTTTGTAGCTTTGAAATTATGATGTTGTGATTGTATATTGTATATTTACGGTGGCGATCTGGCAGAAATGTTAGCATGCCGGGCGAAATGCGTAGCCGTATTTTGTCTGCCGTTATGTTCTGAGTTCAAATTCCGTCGAGGTTGACTTATCCTTTCATCCTTTCAGGGTTGATTAAATAAGTACCAGTTACGCACTGGGGTCAATATAATCGACTTAATCCAATTGTCTGTCCTTGTTTGTCCCTGCTGTGTTTAACCCCTTGTGAGCAGTAAAGAAATAGGTATTTCGTCTGCCGCTACATTCTGAGTTCAAATTCCGCCAAGGTCGACTTCGCCTTTCATCCTTTCGGGGTCAATAAATTAAGTACCAGTTATGCACTGGGGTCAATATAATTGACTTAATCCGTTTGTCTGTCCTTGTTTGTCCCCTCTGTGTGTATCCCCTTGTGGGTAGTAAAGAAATATGTATATTCTCTTTTAGTGCCTTATTATTTAACACACTCACCAGTAAAATTTCCACTTATTTCTTATTTTTATTTTCCTAAAATTTTCGTAGCGTCTTGCAACCTTTTCAATAGAGTCAAGACTATTGAAAAGGTTGCAAGATGCAACGAAAATTTTAGAAAATAAAAATAAGAAATAAGTGGAAATTTTACCGGTGAGTGTGTTAAATAATAAGGCACTAAAAGAGAATGACTCTCCCCAGACACAACAGAATTTGCTTCAACACATGAACTCATATAAAGAATCTTGCAAACCAAATCCAAAAATGAAAGATAAAAATGATATTTTAATAGAAACTCTAGTCAGGCTTTGGAGATATCAAAAATGAATATAAGATATTTTTAGTATCAAGAATCTTTGACAATATAAAACTGGCTTTGGTGCTAACACATGGCTTTGGCAGTAACAGTTTGGTATGATGGTAACACATGGTGTTAGTGATATTACAAGACTTTTGTGATAAAACGAGGCTCCGAGGATTTGAAATAACAAAGTTTTTGAAATAAGACAACGTTTTGGATATAACATTATGCTTTGATGAAAATGGAAAGGTTTGGAAATAACTTGGTACTTTTAAATGCCAAAATGTTTTGAGATTATGTGAGACTTTAGAAATAACACAAGACTTCAGAAATAGCATGATGGCTTTTTTTTTTTTTGGTTATAAATATGAATATACTTTGGAAATGACACAACCACTTGGAAATATCACAGCGCTTCAGAAGAAAAATGACAGGTTCTTTGAAAATAACTGAAAACTGAAGAAAAAATTAATTGCTTTTGAAACATTTGTGGACTGTAAATAACATATGGCTTTGAATGGAATATAAAACTTAGAAAATAACATCAGAGATAGTTTGGGAATAATGCAAGGTTTGGGAATTAATTTGATGCTTTAGGAAAAATAATGATGGCATAGAGATAACATGAGGCTTTATAAATAACATTAGGATTTAGAAATAACACAAGAGTTTTGGAAATTACATGGAACCCTTGAAAATATCCTGATGGATGTTTTGGGAGTAACACAATTCAGTGCTTTGGAAATATCTTAATGTTCTTTGAAAATGACAAGGAGCTTTGGAAATTGTCTAATAGCTTGTAGATAACATAAGGTTGTTGGAGTATCCTTAGAATTTAGAAATAAAACAAGGCTTTGGAAATAACACAGGACTTGAAATATCACAATATTTTGGAAAATAACATAATGGATACTTGGGAAATATATGGAGATTTTGGATTTAACTTGGTGCTTTCAAAATATCTCTATGGCTTGGGGCTGAAATTACTGGAAAATTTAGAAATAAGGTCAAGTTTTAGGAATATAATGGTATTGTGGAAAAACATGACAGTTTAAGAAAAAATACAGGACTCTGGCAATGATGTGGTTCATTGTAAATATGTTGGATTTTGGACTTTAAGATATAATATGAATTTCAAGAAATAACAGAAATTTGGGAAATAGCTTAATGTATAAGTGAGATCAGGTGTGTGTGCAGGGAGATGCTCCATTGGCGTGAGTTGCTGCATTTACCATTTGTTGGTATATTGCTGGGTCCTCCTGGGTCACCCATTGAGCAAAGTCCCTGTCAGTCCGCATCTCTGCAAGATGCCTGATCTGCTTTTACCATCTGGTATGTGGCTGACCAACATGAATCATCAACTTAGCCGGATCTTCAGTGAAGAAGAGAACACTGTAAGCAAACTGAGCAACAATGGGAAAACTGAGCAACAATGGTCAAACAGTGGTCAAACATTCTAAGCTGGTGCTTCGGAATCATACATTGGTCAAAAAGTCTGAACTAGTGCTTCCACTGCATACAAGTAACAGGATGCATTCCAGTTTCTTAGTACTGTATATACTCGTGAACAGGTCACACCAGTGGATAGGTCAAACCCTTAGTTTGGAGTTGTTAAAGTAGGTATTTGCAGTTGACTCATAGATGGGTTGCACTATAATCTGAGGAGTTACAGGGTCCTTTTTATAACATAAATATAACTAATATTTGTTAAATATTCTCAAATATTCACCTTTATTTCAAAACTTTGCATACAAATATAAAAACAATTTTGCAGAAATGACTTTATGGAAGTAGTTGAATTGATAAATCGACTCAACAAAAAGAAAAAAAAACCATCTAGAATTACAAACACAACGGAAAGAAAATGTTACAAAAGACAACTGATACACTGCTGTCTACTTTAGTTCCCTGTGATGTTGAGTGGACAGGTCACACTCCTGATTTTTATTGAAAGTTTTTGGTAAAAAAAGTGTAACATATCTGTGAGAATATATGGTAGAGTCGCCATGATAGATCATTAGCCACTACACACATTTTTTTTCTCTCCTTGTTTTTTCTGTGTCCCTTTCTGTTGAAGAGCATAGGTTCGAAATGTTAAAGACTTTTTCTATTCCTGAGTGTTATACTAATACATCTGTTTTGTTTTGTACACCATCTGTCTTCGTCCTTTGTTTTTTTTTGTAAACTCTCTCTCTATATATATATATATATATATAAATATATATGTGTGTGTATATATATATATATATATATATGGACGCCATGATAGATCGTTAGCCACTACACATATTTTTTTCTCTCCTTGTTTTTTCTGTGTTGCTTTCTGTAGAAGAGCATAGGCTCGAAACGTAAAAGACTTTTTCTATTCCTGAGCGTTATACTAATACATCTGTTTTGTTTTGTGCACCATCTGTCTTCGTCCTTTGTTTTTTTTTGTAAACTCTCCCTATATATATATATATATATATAAATATAAATATATATGTGTGTGTATATATATATATATATATATATGGACGCCATGATAGATCGTTAGCCACTACACATTTTTTTCTCTCCTTGTTTTTTCTGTGTTGCTTTCTGTAGAAGAGCATAGGCTCGAAACATAAAAGACTTTTTCTATTCCTGAGCGTTATACTAATACATCTGTTTGTTTTGTACACCACCTGTCTTCGTCTTTTGTTTTTTTTCGTAAACTCTCCCTATATGATAGAGTTGTTGGTTGGATACCGAATCTGATCAATGGCAACCCACGATCCTGTGAAGTATCCTGGTACCAAAGGAGTTTGCTGGATTCTTGGAGGACTCCACTTTGTCTGTCTCTGTTTTGGGTGAGAATGTCAAAGTTTTTGACCACTTCACTTTGGCAGTAACATTTGTAGTAGCATTAGCTGCGAGTCTAAAGTCCTAAAAAGACTTGGATGAGCTGGCGCAGTTGTGGACTTATTGGAAAAGAAAAGGTGTTTGGTGCAGCTGATACTTGTGCAAGAAGGCAAAGGTTCAGGTCTTTTGGTCTCTAGTCCTCCCAGTCCTATTCTACAGCTGTGAGACTTGGACACTGTCAAGGGCCCTTAGAAGCTGCATGAACTTCTTTTTAATGTATACTTTGGAAATAATTTGGTGTTTTGCAAATATTACTGTCATATAGGCGCAGGAGTGGCTGTGTGGTAAGTAGCTTGCCTATCAGCCACATGGTTCTGGGTTCAGTCCCACTGCGTGGCACCTTGTGCAAGTGTCTTCTACTATAGCCTCAGGCCAACCAATGCCTTGTGTGTGGATTTGGTAGACGGAAACTGAAAGAAGCCCGTTGTATATATGTATATATATATATGTGTGTGTGTGTGTGTGTTTCTGTGTTTGTCCCCCTAGTATTGCTTGACAACCGATACTGGTGTGTTTATGTCCCCGTCACTTAGCGGTTCAGCAAAAGAGACCGATAGAATAAGTACTGGGCTTAGAAAGAATAAGTCCCGGGGTCGAGTTGCTAGATTAAAGGCGGTGCTCCAGCATGGCTGCAGTCAAATGACTGAAAACAAGTAAAAGAGTAAAGAGAGTATCTGAGAATAAGCTGAGTTTTGGAGATAACAAACTAGATCTCCGGAAATTACAGGAAGCTTTGGAAGTAAGTTGGTGTTTTAGAAACGACACAAATGAAAATATAAGACTAAGTATAACATGAGAATTTAGATATTGCTCAAGATGTTTGAGAAAACTAAATTCTTTGAAACCACATCAGGTTCAGGGATTAACTGTTTGCCTGTCCTCCGTGTCACATGTGATACAGGGGACGTATCTGCCTAGCATCAGTGCATCATATATGTTGATCATCATCACCATCATTTAGTGTCCTCCTTCCATGCTGGCATGGGTTGGACAGTTTGACCGGAGATGGCTAAGCAGAAGACTGCACCATACATCTGTGTCTGTTCTGGCAGGGTTATTATGGCTGGATGCCTTTCCTCACACCAACTACCCTGCAGAGTGCAAGTGCCTTTTACGTGGCACCAGCACAGGAAAGGTCAGTTTTGGCATGGTTTTGACAGCTGAATTGCCCTTCCAAATGTCAACCACTTTACACTGTGAACTGGATGCGTTTTATATACAACAGTAATTGCTTAAAACCACCAGTGTAATTTGAGATTTATGAAAGGACAGCTTTACATTACTCAGAACAAATGAAGAAAGTATTAACTAAAAGTCTGCAAGCAATCATTGACATTTAGGACAAACTTACGAAAATGATTTGGACAGGAGTGGCTGTGTGGTAAGTAGCTTGCTTACCAACCACATGGTTCCGGGTTCAGTCCCACTGCATGGCACCTTGGGCAAGTGTCTTCTACTATAGCCATGGGCCGACCAAAGCCTTGTGAGTAGATTTCATAGACAGAAACTGAAAGAAGCCCATTGTATATATGTATATATATGTGTGTGTGTTTGTCCTCCCAACATCGCTTGACAACCGATGCTGGTGTGTTTACGTCCCCGTAACTTAGCGGTTCGGCAAAAGAGACCGATAGAATAAGTACTAGGCTTACAAAGAATAAGTCCTGGGGTCGATTTCCTTGACTAAAGGTGGTGCTCCAGCATGACTGCAGTCAAATGACTGAAACAAGTAAAAAGGTAAAGAAAGGTAAATGGTTAAGAGTGGATAAATACCTGTCTTAGTATAACCCTTTGCCTCTGCTGTGTATGACGTGTAATACACAGGGCATTATTTCCCCTTGTGATCATGCATCATATATATTTCTTTACTACCCACAAGGGGCTAAACATAAAGGGGACAAACAAGGACAGACAAAGGGATTAAGTCGATGTAATCGACCCCATTGCAAACATGGTACTTTATTTATCGACTCCGAAAGAATGAAAGGCAAAGTCGACCTCGGTGGAATTTGAACTCAGAACGTAACGACAGATGAAATACCTATTTCTTTACTACCCAGAAGGGGCTAAACACAGAGGGGACAAACAAGGACAGACAAAGGGATTAAGTTGATTATATTAACCCCAGTGCGAAACTAGTACTTATTTAATCGACCCCAAAAGGATGAAAGGCAAAGTCGACCTCAGCGGAATTTGAACTCAGAACGTAATGACAGACGAAATACCTATCTCTTTACTACCCACAAGGGGCTAAACACAGAGAGGACAAACAAGGACAGACAAACGAATTAAGTCGATTACATCGACCCCAGTGTGAAACTGGTGCTTTATCGACCCTGAAAGGATGAAAGGCAAAGTCGACCTCGGCAGAATTTGAACTCAGAACGTAACGGCATACGAAATACCGCTAAGCATTTTGCCTGGTGCGCTAACGTTTCTGCCAGCTCGCCGCCTTGAAGATCATGCATCTTATATGATATACATTCCAAACAAGCAAAGACGTTTAGGACAGGCAAAGGGTCAGGGTGGTGAATTCCTTGAATATGACAGGTTTTTCAAAGTAACAAGGTGCTTAAGAAATTAGATAAAAATCGTAGCTAAAATGGGGTGGGTGGGTGGGATTTATATGGTGAACTTTCAACTGGAAGAAAACTCAGTTATTATCCCTTCCGTCGATACAAGGATCAGCTGAAGCAAAGCCTAAAACTGACTGGAATCGATCCCAAAGCCTGAGACATTGCAACTCAGGACAGGCCTGGCTGGCATCATTTCATCTTCACTAATAATAAAATCCTTTTGAAGCTGAATGACAGTAGAAAGAGGAAGAGAAACGACAAGAAAGAAAATGGAGGCTGCAACAACCAAAGCCTCCACCACGGATCCTTTGTGAACTTTGCATCAGATGCTTCCATGAAAGAATCAGCCTCATTAGTCATCAGAGGCATAAAAAATGGACAGAGAGGAAGAAGTGGTCAAGTGTAAGCATCGGTAGTTCAGTGGTAGAATGCTCGCCTGCCACGCGGGCGGCCCGGGTTCGATTCCCGGCCGATGCACATCGATAATGTTTTGACCGATAGAATAAGTACTGGGCTTACAAAGAATAAGTCCTGGGGTCGATTTGTTCGATTAAAGGCGGTGCTCCAGCATGGCCGCAGTCAAATGACTGAAACAATTAAAAGAGAAAAAAAAAAGAAGAAACCTAACAGATTATCAGACACATGATAGAACACCGCCACCGCTGACAGGGTTGGGGGCTGCTTTGGAAACAATAAGGAAATTTAGAAATTCTACAAGATTTTGAAAATAACAGAATTGTATAAAACTTAGGAAAAATAATGATGGCATAGAGATAACATGAAGCTTTATAAATAACATTAGGATTTAGAAATAACACAAGACTTTTGGAAATTACATGGAACCCTTGAAAATATCCTGATGGATGTTTTGGGAGTAATACAAATACCATAAGAGCACAGAAAGTGTGCCTAAAGCCAGCTGGAGACGATGATCTCCTGGGACTAAAAGCTACAGTAACACCCACCCTTAGTGGTTAGCCATATTGAGATGGCTAGTATACTTTACGTTGTCGAGCGGTTACTGTTTACATCTCGTTCAGAGATTTATTATTGCTTGCAGACAGTTTTTCGAAATCAGTGACGGAAGTTACTGGGAAAAACATTAAATAAGTATTTGCAAACAGGTCTCCCTTCATCGAAAACCAGTGATTGCCATACGTTGACAAGAGGCAAATACCTCGAAACTGCAGTCCGTGCGTATCACTTAGGTTTACGAGAGAGGGATGACCTCCCTTTGCAAATACCATAAGGGCACAGAAAGTGTGCCTAAAACCAGCTGGAGACGATGATCTCCTGGGGCTAAAACCTACAGTAACACCCACCCT
This sequence comes from Octopus sinensis, assembly GCF_006345805.1. Taxonomy (NCBI): domain Eukaryota; kingdom Metazoa; phylum Mollusca; class Cephalopoda; order Octopoda; family Octopodidae; genus Octopus; species Octopus sinensis. Next base: position 7,030,573 of record NC_043018.1, on the reverse strand, counting down.
TAGTGGTTAGCCATATTGAGATGGCTAGTATACTTTACAAATAATTCTGTTATTTTCAAAATCTTGTAGAATTTCAAAATTTCCTTATTGTTTCCAAAGCAGCCCCCAACCCCATCAGCAGTGGCGGTGTTCTACCATGTGACTGATAATCTATTCGGTTTCTTCTTGACCACTTCTTCCTCCCATAGTGAAATATTTGATATGAGAAGAGAAAGTGAAAAGAACTTGGTGCTAAAGAAATGACCGATGTCGAAAATAAATGGTTTTGAAATGTGATGATGGTCTGTGGATAACAGGAAAGTTACATGAGAATTTAGGAATAACTCACAATTTTGAAAAATAACAGAACAGGTTGGGAGTGACAGAACATGTTGGAAATAGCATGTAGCTTGGAGATTTATGACGGTGAAGATTTTGGAAATGAGAATACATTTTGGAAATTCGATGGTGTTTAAGAAACTAGGTAAGGATCTTTGGATAACATGAAGGCTTGGAAATTCGATGGTGCTTAAGAAACTAGGTAAGGATCTTTGGATAACATGAAGGCTTGGTAATTTGATGGTGCTTAAGAAACTAGGTAAGGATCTTTGGATAACATGTAGCTTGGAGATTTATGATGGTGAAGATTTTGGAAATGAGAATACATTTTGGAAATTCGATGGTGCTTAAGAAACTAGGTAAGGATCTTTGGATAACATGGAGGCTTGGAAATTTTTAGGCTTCATGTTATTTTCAAAACATTCAGTTATTTTCAAAACAAGATGCTATTACCAAAATCTTGTTATTTCTTAATCTTTGTTATTCCTCCTTCAAACTCTAATCATTTCAAAAGCACCATTTTATTTCCAAAACCTTTCATATCCAAAAGTTTCACCATTGTATTCCCCAAGCACAATGTTATTTTCAATTCACTTAGTGACAGAACATGTTGGAAATAACATGTAGCTTGGAGATTTATGATGGTGAAGATTTTGGAAACGAGAATACATTTTGGAAATTCGATGGTGCTTAAGAAACTAGGTAAGGATCTTTGGATAACATGGAGGCTTGGAAATTTTTAGGCTTCATGTTATTTTCAAAACATTCAGTTATTTTCAAAACAAGATGCTATTACCAAAATCTTGTTATTTCTTAATCTTTGTTATTCCTCCTTCAAACTATAATCATTTCAAAAGCACCATTTTATTTCCAAAACCTTTCATATCCAAAAGTTTTACCAATGTTATTTTCAATTCATTTAGTTATTTTTCAAAATCTTATTGAATAAACATCAAACTTACACAAGAATTTAGGAATATCTCACAATTTTGGAAATAACAGAATGTATTGAAAATAACATGTGGCGTAGGAATTATGATGGTGAAGATTTTGGATATGAAAGGTTTTGGAAATAAAATGGTGCTTTAGAAATGATTAAGGTTTGAGAAATAACACAAAAAAAAATTTAGAAATAATGTGATTTTAGTAACAGCATATTGTTTCGGAAATAAGTGGAACATTACATTAATCATTTCAGATCTGCTTTTCCATACTTGCATTGGTCAGATGGAATTTTTTGAGGCAGATTTTTTTTGGCTGCATGTCCTTCCTGTCTCCAACCCTCACCTGTTTTCAGGTAAGGTAATATTTTCTCACGACCAAATATGTTTTCTCAAATATGTTTTCTTTACTACCCACAAGGGGCTAAGCACAGAGAGGACAAAGAAGGACAGACAAACGGATTAAGTCGATTATATCGACCTCAGTGCATAACTGGTACTTATTTAATTGACCCCGAAAGGATGAAAGGCAAAGTCGACCTCGGCGGAATTTGAACTCAGAACGTAACGGCAGACGAAATACGGCTATGCATTTCGCCCGGCATGCTAACGTTTCTGCCAGCTCGCCACCTTTATGTTTTCTCAAAATATTGGAAACAAGGGACACAACTTGCATGATGGTGATGCTTACTTTAAACTGTTATACAGTATCAAGGCAAAGAGACAGTAATACACACACACACTAACATAAGTCTTCTTTCAGATTCCATCCACTAAATCGATTCACAAGGTTTCGGTCGGCCTGGAGCTACGACTAAAGACACTTGCCCAAGATACCATGCTGTGGGACCAAACTCAGAATCATGTAGTTAAAAAGCATACTTCTTAACCAGACAGCCATACCTATGTCTTAAAAATAAAGTTATGAAAATAACTTGGAAAATACCAATATGAAGAAAGTTAGGAACTGCTACCACATTTTGGAAATGTTACAAGATTTTTGTAGATGAGATAACACTACTGATGTCTTGCAAACAACTTGCACATGCAAGTGCTACCGTATACCAGAAGCCAGCAAGTGTATGGGGTCATCAGGAGAGAATGCGCACCGTTTCGGGGCCTACCTCTCGACGGCATCAATGCGCACCGGCCCTCCTCAGCTGGTTATGAAGTTCAACTCAATATCCTTCTAGCCATCGCTCATCGTCTCTTTTTAACTAAATCCAGTGGCCAGCCTTAATGACATTGGTAGATACTTGTAAAATATTAAAAAGCTTTGGGAAAGAACCAAAGACAGATCATCCTCTCATCTCATCCTCATTGGCCAATCATTCCTGAGGGTGCAGTCGTGAAGGCAGGGTCCTCAGGCATGCCTTCTCATGTTCTGTTAGAAGCTACTGGATTCCTAAATGAGACCAACTAAGATCATGGATGTTATCCAACCGTTTTGCTTGTGGTCTGTTCTTCAGTGTCCCGTTGGTCAGTTGGTTTTGCCCATAAAACCTGTCCAGTGATTCTTTTATGACCCATTCTCCATCAGTTTTGAGACTGAACACTCTATTCTTTGACTGAATGAATCTCCTACTTATTATAGTAGCAAGTGGCTGAGTATTCCAAACCATGGCTCAGGGGTTAGAGCATCGGGCTCACAATCATGAGGTAGTGAGTTCAATTCCCTGACCAGGCTGTGTTGTGTTCTTGACCAAGATACTTTATTTCACATTGCTCCAGTTCACTCAGCTGTAGAAATGAGTTGCAACATCACAGGTGCCAAGCTGTATCGGCCTTTGCCTTTCCCTTGGATAATATCAGTGGTGTGTAGAGGGGAGGCTGGTATGCTTGGGCAACTGCTGGCCTTCCACAAGCAATCTTGTCCGGACCTGTACCTCGGAAGGTAACTTTCTAGGTGGAATCTCATGGTCATTCATGACGGAAGGGGGTCTTTACCATTCCAAACCACCACAAACCACAAAATTCAGTCCTTGTTGCTGTGTGCAGGCATGTAGGCCTCAATGACCCTCAGGGCAATATCAGCAAAGTGAAAACTTCTGACAAGGTTTTCCATACTGGACAGGTCAAAGGGTAGAGGCCAAACTAATATGGAGCCCCTCTTTCCAGAAGTAAAAATGGGTTTATGTCGGGCTAAGAACCCAATCTAGAATGAAAGCTAAGTTACAGGAAGTTACAGATGATGATATATATATATATATCACATGATCACAGGACTGACCAGGCTATCAGATGTTGCTACACATCGCTGGTTACAATGCACTTTGCATTGTTTTAGCCTTCAAATGACACCACCCCGCTGACTAGGCGAGCAGGCCAACAGAAGAAAGAGTGAGAGAAAGTTGTGGTGAAAGAGTACAGCAGGGATCGCCACCACCCCCTGCCAGAGCCTCGTGGAGCTTTAGGTGTTTTCGCTCAATAAACTCTCACAACGCCCGGTCTGGGAATCAAAACCTTGATCCTACGATTGCAAGTCTCCTACCCTAACCACTGGGCCATTGTGCCTCCACACACACACACACACATACACACATATATATATAGGGAGAGAAAAAGAGAGACAGAGATTCAACAGGCTTCTTTCAGTTCCTCACTACCAAATCTTCTCACAAGGCCTTGGTCTGCTCAAGGCTATAGTAGAAGACACTTGCCCAAGGTGTCACACAATGGGACTGAACCCTAAACCATGTGGCTGGGAAGCAAACTTCTTACCACACAGCCATGCCTGTGCCTTGCATATTCATTCTTAGTATATTATGGCTGATTTGAACATGATTATGCTAATCACTGTTGTGGTTCATCACAGAAAAGATTCTCCTTTACAAATTTAAAAGTAACTCAAAGTTTAGGAAATATCTTGGAGCTTTGGAAATGGTATGGCATGATGATCTGTGGATAACATGAGAATTTAGAAATAACATACGGTTTTGCAATTAACGTGAGTCTTTGAAAAATTCCTAGTCGTTACTTTGGAAATGACCAGAGGTTTTGAAAATAATTTGGTTCTCTAAAAATATCTTGGTGGTTTGAGTCTTTAAGAAATAACACGAAAAATTTTTGGATGTAACGTAAAATTTTTGGTATAACAATGCTTTTGGAAATAAGATGATGTTCCGAAGACTTTGAAGATAACTCAGTGCTTTGGAAATATCAACAAAATGAGCTGTAAATAATAACATGATGGAAGCTTTGAATAGATTTCAGTGCTTCCAGGAATGGAAAAATAAAAATGAACATAAAAATAAGAAACAAAATAAAATTTAATAAGAACAACTTGAGACGCTGTAAATAACATGAGATTCAGTAGATAAGAGAAATCTTTTGTAAATAACACGAAAAGTCTGAGAATAAACCTTGGGATGACTTGATAACATCATATCTCTCTCTCTCATTCTCTCTCTCTCTCATCTGCTCTGGCTTTCTCTGTCTTTCTTTCTCTGTTTTATCTCTTTGTCTCTCTCTCCCTACTTTCTCTCACTCTCAACCTCTCTCTCACTATCTGTCGTTTTCACTTTCTGTCTCTTTTGTCCTGTGTCTCCCTCCTACTTCATCTCCCCCTTTCTCTCCCTCTTTCTCTGTATCCCTCTTTTATCTGTCTGATTGTCTCTCTCTCTATCTCTCTCTCCTCCTCCCTCTGTCTCTCTGTGTACCTGCTTCTCTCTTTCTCTCCTCCTACTCCTCTCCCAACTCATCTCCCCCTTTTTCTGTTTCCCTCTTTTATCTGTCTGATTGTCTATCTCTCTCTCTTCCCTTTTCTCTGTTGCTCCCTCTCTCTCTTTCTCTCTCTGTACCTGCCCCTCTCTTTCTCTCTCCCACTTATTTTCTCTTTGTCCATCCATTTCTTCCTCTCTCTCCCCCCCTCTTCTCACCCATGTCCCACATTTTCTTCCGCCACTGTCGTCTCTCTCTCATCTCTCTCTCCCTCCTGTGACCCCTCAAGCTATTTCAGTAAGTTAATCCAAAGGACCCTGTCCATATAAGATACCTGTCCTCCATTCATGGCTACACTTGATGGGGAAATTGAAATTCTACGAGAGCACAAGAGCATCAAGATTTCGCCAGAAGGTGGAAACAAGTTGAGTTGAACATGAACAGCGAAAAGAAAAAAAAAATTAACAAAACAAAAAGGGAAAAGAAACAAGAAAAATAACAAAAATATAAACGGCATAAAAATCCTCAAAATGATTTAGGCAAAAGGTTGGATATTGAAAACAAAATAAAAATAAAAATAAAGAAAAAAGTTTGTTGGTTGATAGAGCATCCATGTGTGTGTGTATGTGTGTGTGTGTGTGTCTATGCTTGTGTGTGACTGTATGTATATAGCCATGTGTGGTTGTGTTCAATGTGTGTGTGACTATTCTTTGCGTGTATATGTTAGTGTGTGAGTGTGTGTATGACTGTGTTAGTGTTGTGTATATGTCAGAGCATGTGTGTGTGTATTTATGAGTGTGTGTGTGTGTATTTATGAGTGTGTGTGTGTATGTGTATATGCATGTGTGGTTGTGTTCATGTGTGTGTGACTTTATTCTTTGCGTGTATATGTTAGTGTGTGAGTGTGTGTGTGTGTATGACTGTATTAATGTTGTGTATGTATGTGTCAGAGCATGTGTGTGTATGTGCATTTATGAGTATGTGTGTGTGTGTGACTGCTATTGTATGTATATATGCATGTATGGTTGTGTTCATATGTGTGCTTTTATTCTTTGTATGTGTATGTGTATGAGCACATTAGTGTTGTGTAAGCATGTGTCAGAGCATGTGCATGGAGGTGTGTGTATGTGTGTGTTTGTGTGTGTGTGTGTATGTATACGTTCATGTGTCTCTGACTATTATATGTGTATGTTAGAGTAGATGTGTATGTATGAGTGCAAGAGTGTATGTATGAATATGTTTGTGCATGTGTGTGTGTGTGTAAGTGTATTTGTATTAATGAGATGAATGTATGTGTGTGTGTGTGTGTGTGTATATGCAGCTGGGTTTTTCTGCATGTGAGTGTGTCTATATTATTGTATGTGTATGTTAGTGCAGGTGTGTATGCATTGATATGTGCATGTGCGTGTGTCTATACATGCTAGATTATGTATGTATGTGTGTGTATGTATGTATGTACGTGTGATTCTGTATATGACTGGATGTGTGTGCATGTGTCTGTGTGTGTGTGTGCATGATGTGTTAGTGCGTCGATATATTTAGCATGCATGTGTATATATGTACATGACATATGTGTATATATTTGTATATATGTGTGTATGTGTAAATATGTGTGCATGTGTATAGATGAATGTTTATATGTATATGTGTACACATATACACATGTGTGTATATATATATATATATATACATGTGTATATGTGTGTGCATGTGTATATATGTGTGTATGAAAGCACAAAGAAGGAAAGCAAGAGAGAGAGAGAGAGAGAGAAAGTTAGCACAAGTTAGAACAAACACACACACACAGAAGACCTACATATACACACACACACAATGTGCTGATGTAGCGATGCACTGTGTCGTACGGGCAATGTATTGGTGCAGTAATGCGCCGATGTGCAGCCAGTGTGTTGCAACTTGCCTGCAGTCAGTAATAAAACTAAATTATTAAACATCTATGGTAACATGCATTATAGGGTGCACATGTGCAGGCATTGGAACTAATCTATCTGCACCCACCATCTCCAGCCCCACCACCACCACCACTGCAACTACTGGCTCCACCATGGCCACCACCACTGTGCTACTGTCTCACTATATTCTTCTACAACACCTTCTTCTTCATTGTTGCTGTTGTTGATGGTGATGATGATTGTGATGCTGTACCATTTTCTTCTTCGTTATCCTCTTCATCTCATTTTCTTCTTCTTCTTCATGTATTTCGAATTCATCATCAACGCCACCATCATTACCACATCTCCTCCTCCTCCGCCTCATCATCCTTCTTATTCTCGTTCTTCTTCATCTTCATTTTCATCATTATCATCATCACTTCGTTGCCGATGTTGTTGATCACTTTCTTCTTCATCTTAATCACCATCACTCTTCTTCTTCTTCCTTTTCATCACCACTCTTCATTTTCTTCCTTTTCTTTTTTACCTTCATCATTACTCTTCTCCTTTATTTTCTTCTTTCTTTTCTTCATAATCACTTCATTTTCTTCTTTTCTTCATTTTCTTCCTTTTCTTTTTTACCTTCATCATTACTCTTCTCCTTTATTTTCTTCTTTCTTTTCTTCATAATCACTTCATTTTCTTCATCATCACTCTTCTTCATTTTCTTCTTTTTCTTCATCATCACTTCCTTCTTTACCTTCATCATCACTCTTATTCATTTTCTTCTTTTCTTCATCATCACTCTTCATTTCTTCCTTTTCTTCTTTATCTTCATCATCATCACTTCCTCCTTTCTTCTTTTCTTCAACATCACTCTTCATCTTCATCATCATCACTCTTCTTCTTCCTTTTCTTCTTCCCACACACCCAAAATTACACCCCCTCCCCCAACTTTCCTGAAACTTGATCACAATATGAAGAAGTTACGAGGGAAAAACAAAAATGCAAACACATCATTCACACACATGCATGAATGCACTTGCAAATTTCCACCCACATACAAACATATGCACACTCAAACTCACACAAACATATCATGGAATGCTTATTCACACACGCACACAAATACATGCATACATTCTATTTATTACGCACACACACTTGCACATGTAGGCATGAAACATGTGAACAAACAACTGCAAATGCATGCAGACATGCATAAAATGTACAGGCAGTTTGTTTACACAAATACTGCTATATGTATACAAAATTACATATACATATATATATATATATATATATATATATATATATGAATATATGTATATGTATATATATAAATATGTATATGTATGTATATATATACATATATATATGTATATATATATATACATATATATATGTATATATATATATATGTATGTATATGTATATATGTATATATTGTATGTATATGTAATATATGTATATATACATATATATATGAATATATGTATATGTATATGTATATATATAAATATATGTATATGTATATATATGTATGTATATATATACATATATATGTATATATATATATGTATGTATATATATGTACATATATGTATATATATGTATATATGTATAAATATTATGTATATGTATATATGTATATATATACATATGTATGTATATATATATATGTATGTATATGTATATATATATATGTATAATATGTATGTATATATGTATGTGTATATATATGTATGTATATATATATATAGTATATATGTATTGTATATAATGTATGTAGATATATAGATATATATAAGTATATATTATGTGTATATAAGTATATATGTATGTGTATTATGTCTGTGTATATATATATGTCGATATATAATATATATATATATATATATATATGTAGTTATATGTGGGTATATATGCATGATGATGATGAAGATATATATAATTATACTCATATACATATCCACCTACAAATGTATGTTTGTATCTGTCTCTCTTTATCTCTATCTATCTGTCTATTTATCAATCTATGTAGCTGCCTATCTCTATGTCTCTGTTTTTCTATTGATCCACATATTTATGTAGACATATATACACACAAACACACAAGTATGTGTGTGTGCATATGCATAAGTATGTGTGTGCATACATATGTGTGTGTGTGTGAGAGAGAGTTTGTGTGCATGCATGCGTGTGTTAGGTAAACAAAGGTAATATACCCTGAACCCACGGTGTCACTCAATCAGCCCTTCAGTTGTCCGTACACATCAATGGTTTGGAAAGGAACAGAATGGAATGGAACTCCTCCATCTTTCCAATCTGCTGATTCCAGTTTGCTGATGTGTAATACATGTCCAAAGGGCCAATGACTCAATGAAATCATGTTCTGGGTATGTAACCAGTCCCTGGACCTCTCCTCCATCTTTCTCTCTCATTCACAGACACACACAACACACACATCAACATTGTTTTAACATCCGCTTTTCTGTGCTTGCACGTGCTTTGTTCAGAATTTGTTGAGGTAGATTTTCTACGGCTGGGTGCCCTTCCTGTTGCCAACACTTCTCTTGTTTCTCACTGTGGTAATATTTCCCCAAAGTGAGACGTTTTTCTCTGGAAGATCGGAAATGAAGGACACCACTTATATGAAAGAGAGGCTCCTTTACATGCAGCAAACAAAGTCAAGGCAAAGAGACAGTAACGCACATCCATCCATCCCTGTATATTTATATGTATGTATGTATATATATATATATACATATATATAATTATATATACACACACATGTATATATATATATATATATATATGAATAAACCATTATAATCATGTTATAAACATCTTTGTAACAATGTTATGCACACCACTGCAACAGTGTTATATATATATATATTATATATATATATATACCGCCATGATAGATCGTTAGCCACTACACAAATTTGTTTTCTGTCCTTGCTTTTTTCTGTGTTCCTTTCTGTAGAAGAGCATAGGCTCGAAACATAAAAGACTTTTTCTATTCCTGAGCGTTATACTAATACATCTGTTTGTTTTGTACACCACCCGTCTTCGTCTTTTATTTTTTCGTAAACTCTCCCTGTATATATATATATATATATATATATATATATATATATATATATATATGTACGTATGTATGTATAAATTAATAAAAACAGCTATTTTATTGTCTCACTTGGGTTTCAGTTGCATAAGATCTTGATTGTGTCGAGAATGATGAAAACTTTTTGAAAACTTTGCATAGGCCTCTGAGCAGCTATCACCAAGCTTTTGGCAAAATTCATTGCAGATTCTCTGCCATGATCACACACTACACACCTTCCTTCCAAGCACTGCTGTAAACAGCGGAAGAGAGCTAGAATGTTAAAACTTGGTGCACATGCACAGCAGAGTTCAGGGTCAATCTCTGCCTAGCGGCTTTACTCGGCATGCTTCAGCTTTGTTACTATAGCAATAGTCCAGATACTTACTGAAAAAACCTAGTATCTACATATAAGGCAGTGAGATGGCAGAATCATTAGCACAGCCGGCGAATTGCTTTGTCTTTAGGTCCTGAGTTCAAAACTCAGCCAGGATCAAATTTGCTATTCATCCCTTTCATAGCAGTTGGGAACTGGGAGTCAATGTAATTGACTTCTCTCCCTTGAAATTGCAGGTCAGGTGCCAAGATTTGAATCCATATCTGTCTGTCTATACATTATATATTTATATATATATATATATATATAAAATTGAGTTTGTGTGTCTGTGTGTAGACATTTATGTTTTTTATAGAAATCCACATTCATTGTCCGATTGACCTCAAATTTTATACATATACTCCATAAAGCATTTCGCCCAGCGTGCTAACGTTTCTGCCAGTTCGCCGCTTTATATATACCACTCTATGTAGTATACACCATTGTAACAGTGTTATTTTACACCACTACTATTATACTACAGCTCAAACTACAGTTTTACTACCTCATAACACTCTGCTATACCATACTCTATGACATTATATATACCATCACCATCACCACTACATTGCAACACATCTATTATGCGACCACCACTACCACCGCCACCACCACAGTCATTACCATCTCCACCACAACCACCACCACCACCACCACAGTCACTACCATCACCATCACAACCACCACCATTACAACTACCACTACCATCACTACCGCAACCACCTTATGCTGCATTTTGAATACCTGCCAAGCTTTGCATCAGTTTTCAAGGTTTTCCTTTGACTGAAAGACGGGAGATGGGGAGAGGGAGGGGAGAGTGCGAGAGAGCGGGAAGAACAGGTAAGAGGTTGTGTGAGATAGACCCACACACACAATTACAGAGATATACAGAAATACACACAGGTATATTGAGCTAAACTGAAATAAGGAAAGCTTCATAGATAGATAGATAGATAGACAGACAAACAGATTATATATCAGAGAGAGGGAGAGAGAGAGAGAGAGAGAGAGAGAGAGAGAGAGAGAGAGAGAGAAATTGATTGATAGATGGATAGATAGATACAGAGTTGATGGAAATCTAGAAATATTAAAAGACAAAATGGGATACATTATATATAAGTTATATATATATATTCGTATATATGCATATATACATATGTATATAAATGTATATATATATATGTGTGTGTGTGTGTGTGTGTGTGTATCAATGCATGTCTATATATATTTATTTATGCACACACATGCAGTCACACACAATTTATATTCACCCTGTGCATATGTGTCTGTATAAATTTAACTCCCCCCTATATTTCTCTCTCCTCCCTGCATGTATATATATATATATACACACACACATATATATATATATATAGGCACAAATATATGAACATATGTATGGGTGTGTATGTATATGTACATGTGTATATATATATAGGCACAAATATATGAACATATGTATGGGTGTGTATGTATATGCACATGTGTATATATATATACACAAACATATATATATATTATATATACACAAACATATATATATAATATATATATATACACAAACATATATATATATATATATATATATATATATATATACACAAACATATATATATATATATATATATATATATATATACTTTATTCAAAAGCAGCAGAAAATTCAACAAAAAAAATAGGCACAAATATATGAACATATGTATGGGTGAGTATGTATATGTACATGTGTATATATATACATATATATATATATATATATAGAGAGAGAGAGAGAGAGAGAGAAGGAGGGGGGGAGAAGTAGAGTTAGACAAGTTACAGCGGGATCTTTAAAAAGCTGTCACAGCATCAATCAATGTTTCTGGCTTTGATTTCATTTATTTATTTATTTATTCAGTTTCAAAACAGCTTTGCTCTCTGGGATAACTCCCACTTCGTTTATTGATATTTTCTTCACCTCAAACTACTCCTCACGCTCTCTTTCCTCCCCCTCTCACTCGTTTTCATTGTACCTACTACAGCGAGTAGGCAGTGTCTATTTATATCTCTCTGGCTGTGACCCTGGAGTTGTTGCTGTTGTTGCAGTGGTAGTTGTAGTAGTAGTAGTTGTTGTTGTTGTTGTTTGCATTTCATCCTTTGTAAACCTTGATCCTCATCCGGCAAACATATGATCAAAGGCATTCCGGATATGACTAACCTGTCTTTTCCTTGTGCATATCCACTCCAGGAAGTTACCATTTAATATGTCCATTTTTAGAAATTTTTGAAATAATGTGATCGGGGTGGAGATTTAGCTGCTATTTCTAGCAAGTTTACCCATCATATCGAAGCACTTTTGTTTCAATATATTGTGATGGTTTGTAGAATATTATGGTTTGGTTATACCATATGCACATACACACACACACACACATGTATGTATGTATGTTATTATTTTGTTTTATTTAAAGACTTGCACTATGACCTGGCAACGCCGGGTCATAGTGCTAGTGCATGCATATACAGCTGCGTGCGTGCGCACATACACGCGAGTACTGTCCAAATCTCCGACCAATCACATACAGCTAGCTGGCATTCAATTAGCGTATCAAGTTTCGGGCATTTTGATTGGGTTTTAGATAGAAAATTCACAAAAAAGTCACTTCTATTGATTTTGTAATGGCTTTTCAGGGTGACTGGGGAAATGTAAAGATGTGCACGACCACCCTTGGACGGTTTTGAATGACCGTAGAAAGTGCGAGCCCTCTAACTAAAAAATTGTGGATTTGTATAAAGGACACACACACACACAGACATTTTGCCGTTTATATATATATAGAGAGAGCGATTTCTTGCCAAAAGAGGAAGACCTGGTTTCTAACTTAGATCCAAGCCTCCTTCATTGGAATTTCCACATCAACAACACAGTATTTTTGTATGTATGTATGTATGTATAAATGTATGTATGTATATATGTTTTGTTTTATGTATGCATTCTCATGCATATACTTGCATATCTAGATATGCTCATATATACCTAAATGACAAACTTCTGGAAAGTTTTACAGATATTTACAGTTCCAGTGCTAGATTGGATCTGTAGTCTTCGAATCAGCTTTTTCTTTCTGGTTTTGAGAAGCCTAATTTCTCAAGATTGGTATTTAGGCAGTGGGTTACATATCCCAAGGCCCCAATAATTACAGGTATAAGCCTGAACTTGTAATCTGGATAGAGTAGCTATAGATTCCTCAATAGTTCTGCATTGGTATTTTCTTTGTCGCTGATCTTCAGCTTTATGTGAACATCATCATCATCATTGTTCGACCATGGTCGAGACAATGGAATTTACTATGTTACGCCAGACTTCACGGTCCATCATAGCATTACGGAGGTCCTGTTGCTGGATGTCTGTATCCCTGGAGATTACATCAGGGTAGGAGAGTGTGCGCTCTCTGGTATCGTGAACAGATGACTTCCAGAGGAGAAGAGTAGAAATTACCTCGTTTTCAGCTCTACAACAATGTCCAGCAAACTGGACTCTTCTACCTTTCACAAGAGATGATACAGGTGGTAATTTCCCATATATTTATTTGTACTTTGGTTGGATGACGCTTCCACGAGATATTTTGAGCTCTCATAAAGAGGCGAGTGTAAGTTCCATCCAACCGCCTCGCAAGCTTCTTTGATAACGTCCAGGTTTCTGAGCCATATAGTAGAATTGGTTCGACTGGCTTTGAAGATTTTAAGTTTGAAATCTCTACTTAGATTTGATGACCTGATCTTATGCATATCTGGTCTTCAGATCTTATGCATATGTGAACACCTGTTGTATACAAGTGTGTGTATGTGTGTGTGATGGCACATAGCTTAGTGATTAGGGTATTCAGCTCATAATCGTAAGATCATGAGTTCAATTCCTGGCAGCACACTGTGTCGTTGAGGGAGATACTTTATTTCACTCATCATCATCATCGTTTAGCATCCACTTTCCATGCTGGCATGGGTTGGACGGTGCAACTGAGGTCTGGGAAGCCAGAAGGCTGCACCAGGCCCAGTCTGATCTAGCAATGTTTCTACAGCTGGATGCCCTTCCTAACGCCAACCACTCCATGAGTGTAGTGGGTGCTTTTTACGAGCCAGACGAGGCTAGCAAGGCTGACAACGGCCACGATTGGATGGTGCTTTTTACGTGCCACCGGCATGGAAGCCAGTTGGGGTGGCGCTGGCAACGGCCATGTTCGGATGGTTCTCTTATGTGCCACCAGCACTGGTATCACAGCTACAATTTCCATTGACGTTGATCGATTTTGATTTTGACATGAGTAGTACTTCAAAGGCCAGCCTTGTCACACTCTGTGTCATACTGAATTTCCCTGTAAAATATGGTAAGAGCACATGTGTCTGTGGAATACTCAGCCACTTGCATGTTAATTTTATGAAGAGGCTGTACTGTTGATCAGATCAACTGGAACAATTGTTGTAACTGAAGGAGTACCAGTTATATATTTACAGGTGTGTCAAAGTTAACTTCACTTTTCATCCTTTCAGGATCGATAAAATAAGGACCAGTTGAACATAGGGGTCAATGTAACTGACAAGCCCCACCTTCGAAATTGCTGGCCTTGCACCAAAATTTGAAACCATTATTATTCCTTTATTTGTTTTTGTCTTTGTTTTTTAAACCTTCAAGAAAATTCTTGACCAAGATATTATTACATCCTGTAATTCCATTCTTCATTTTATCTCATCTCATTTCACCTTATCCCAACCCATCTTATCTCATTATCTCATCTTAATAAACTCTTCTAACCCACCACCTCTCTCTCACACACAACACTCTCTCTCATCTTTTTCCCCCCAGTATCTTTCTCTTTCAGATCTAAAATCTCTCTTTAGTTCTCTCTCCCTCTCTTTCTATCTCTCTCTCATTTTTTCATCTCAACCTGTCCCAGCTCCTTCCTCTCTCCCTGTGTCTTTCTTTCCCCCTCTCTCACATCTTAATCTCACCATATAAACCCTTCTCTCTTCCACTCACACTCACTTTACAAGACCTTCTCTTTCTCTCGTTTCCTCTCTCCCTCTCATTCCTTCTCTCTCTTTCTCCCTCCTATATTAATAAACTCATCCACTCACCCTCTACCCCACCCACCTAACTACTAACACTGTTTTTCCATTCATTTAGTTTCTGCCTAGTTACATGTTTAGGTGGAGAAGGTCCTGAAAGCCTTGTGGCTGGGGGGAGTGGGACGGACGGACGGATGGATGGATGGTGGTGGTGGTGCAGTTCTAGTGGTTCTGCAGTTGGTGAAAAAGAAGAAGAAGCATTAATTTGTTCATGAAAAGATTCTTTCAAGAAGCCAAAACAGAGGATATGGGGTACATGGTGTTTCCTTGTTATTAATATCCATACTACCCACTACCACATCCACCATCACCATCACCACCTCTACCGCCCAGGTACTGCTATCGCTATTAGCACGATTACCACCTCCTTGCCAGTTGCTCTGATTTGAAAGCAATCAACGATAAACTCCTGAATTGCATGACTGGTGCTGAGTAAGTTCATTAAAAAGTAAAAAAAAAAAAAATCCTTTCCACTACTTCACAGAGATGGCCACCACTACTGATCAAGCTGCTCTGTTCATTCGGAGTTTCTGACTTTAATCTCCCTCCTCTTCTACTTTCTCTCTCCCTCACTTTCCCTCCTCATCAAATTGTTCTTTCTCTTTTCATTCTTTTTCTATCTCTTCTCTTTCTTTTCCCCTTTCTCTCCCTTTTCTGTCTGTCTCTTTCCTTTCTATTTTCTTTCTTCTCTATCTCCCTCTCTCTCTCACATACACACTTGTAAATATCGTACTCCCTCCTCTTCTGAGTATATTAGGGAAGGATTTCACTGATACTCTTTTTCTTTCTTATCTCACTACAAGTTTATTTTCCTTCTTTCTCTTTCCCATCTCTTTACCCTTTCTCCTATACCCCTTCTCTCAGTTCTTACACTATCTCCTTACAACATAACCATCCTCTCAATACATCCCACCATCTCTTTCTACTTAACACCATGCCTTCCTCTCTATACATCCCACTATCCCTTTCTCTCTACTTAAAACCATGCCTTCCTCTCTATACATCCCACTATCTCTTTCTCTCTACTTAACACCATGCCTTCCTCTCTATATAATCCACTGTCTTTTTCTCTCCATATCCCAACGTTTCTTTCCATTTCCTTTCTCTCCCTACCATCATTCCACTGTCTTTCTAATATCCACTCTATCTTCATCTACACATTACCATCTCCCCTGCTCTCTATCACTCCAACTCCATCTATTCTCTCCCTCTGACTATTCCTTTTTTTCTTTACCATGCACCATCTCTCACCATCTCCTCTCTTTAATCCATCAATCTTTCTCTTTTTCTTACCGTTCCTCTCTACTGCCTCTATGTGATCTTGACCTGATAGAAAAAGCAGCCAAATAACCCTCAAATAGCATATCAACCACCTTAACCAATAGAAAGGCATTACATAACATAGTTCTTGAAATTTCTAAACGGGTGATATGGCAGGATGAATAAATGGAAGGGTGGAAGGGTGGATGGGTGGAAGGGTTGAAGGGTGGATGAGTCGAAGGGTGGATGGGTCGAAGGGTGGATGGAAGAGTAGATGGATGGATGAATGGATTGATTGATGAATGGATTAACGAAAAGGTGGATGGATGGATGGATGGATGCTTGGATGACTAGATATTAGGTAGGGTGTTAGGTAAGCAAGTAGGCTTGATAGATGGTACATAAACTAGGTTGATTGATTGATAAAAGCAGATTGATGGATAGATAGGTAGATGGATGGATGGATAATATATGTAAATATCTTTTATCCATTACTGTAACAAGTACCTTTAATTGCATATAACCACATTATATTTACGTTACAAGCATACATATGCATGCACATATATATATTTACATGCATATATATATATATATATATATATATATATATATACGTACATACATACATACACTCTCACAAAGATATATAAACATACATATATATGTATACACATACAAATATATATATGTACAGGCACACACACACACACACACACACACACACACACACACACACACACAAGCATGTAAAATATATTTGAATAAGATGTTTGAACATTTATACGAAAACATTCATTTCTATTTATTCAAACATATACAATTAAGGAATGGTAATTGGCAGAGAACAAACAGCTGCAATAAGTCAAACAGATGCAGTTTAAAGATGTACCAAGGTAATTATAGGTGAACTGAGACAATTGAAGTTGCAGCAAAACAATTAGAGTTGTACATAATATTACAGAATTTGCACCAAGGCCATTAAAACTGCACCGGAGCAATTAGAGTTGAACCAGGACAATTGAAGATGCACCGATGCAATTGATGTATCATTGAGTCGATTGATGCTGCACCGAGAACCATTAAAATTGCTATGTTGTTTTTAGAGTTGCATTGAGAATATTAACAGAGCAACAAAGGTTATTAAAATCATTTTATTATCATTAAACTTATTTAAAGTTCTACTGAAACAATGAAAATGGCAATGAGGCCATTAAAGGCAGACTGAAGCTATTTTCTGGAAATTAATATGTGGGTGAAAGCACGTGGTTTAGTGGTCAGGATATTCAGCCCATGATCATAAGGTCGTGAGTTCAATTCCTGGCAGCACACTGTATCCTTGAGCGAGACACTTTATTTCACATTGCTTCAGTCCACTCACCTGGCGAAAATAAGCACTACCTGTAATTCAAAAGGCCAGTCTTGTCACATTCTGTTTTATGCTGAATCTTCCTGAGAACTACATTAAGGGTATGTGTGTCAAGGGCTGCGAGCTGGCAGAAATGTTAGCACGCCGGGCGAAATGCTTAGCAGTATTTCGTTCTGAGTTCAAATTCCCCCAAGGTAGACTTTGCCTTTCATCCTTTGGAGGTCGATTAAATAAGTACCAGTTACACACTGAGGTCGATATAATCGACTTAATCTGTTTGTCTGTCCTTGTTTGTCCTCTCTGTGTTTAGCCCCTTGTGGATAGTAAAGAAATAGGTATTTCGTCTGCCGCTACGTTCTGAGTTCAAATTCCGCCGAGGTCGACTTTGCCTTTCATCCTTTCGGGGTCGATTAAATAAGTACCAGTTATGCACTGGGGTCGATGTAATCAACTTAATCTCTTTGTCTGTCCTTGTTTGTCCCCTCTGTGTTTAGTCCCTTGTGGGTAGTAAAGAAATAGGTATGTGTGTCTGTGGAGTGCTTAGCCACTTGTATGTTACTTTTGTGAGCAGGCTGTTCTGTTGATCAGATCAACTGGAATCGTCATTGTTATAACCGATGGAGTACCAATCATGTGGGTGAAACTCCAAGAAGAACCTGTCTTATGATCATTTCCTGCACCATTCTAAACATGTGTCTCCAGTACCAGAGCAGTTGACCTGGAAAGACTTCCTGAACTCTGATCTATGGACCCTTTTGAATAATGTTACTTTAGAGACCTAGGCTTTTAGACCAAGAATGAGATTAGAAAATTACTAATTTTAAACCTCACAACGTGAGAAAATATAAGGACACAGATCATGTCATATAACCAGCTGGAGATGATGTCTCCTGGGGCTAAATTACAGCAACATTAGTCCTAAACCAGGACTGCCATGTTATGTTGGCAAACAATCTACTACCAAGAATGAAGTGAGATATGTGGTTTAATGGACAGGGTGTTGCACTCATGATCCTAATATCGTGGTTTCGATTTCTGGACTGGGTGACACATTGTGTTATTGAGCAAAACACTTCATTTCACATTGTTCCTGGTGCATGGCTTCATGGTTAGGGTATTGGACTCATGATTGTAAGATCGTGGTTTCGATTCCTGGACCGGGCGACGCATTGTGTTCTTGAGCAAAACACTTCATTTCACGTTGCTCCAGTCCACTCAGCTGGCGAAAATGAGTAATCATCTGATGGACCCCTGTCTCATCCAGGTGGGGAATATATAAGCCATGGAAACCGGGAAACCAGCTTCCGGGATGTCCATGATGCACATATATTCCCAGCCTGGACAGGACACCAGTCCATCACAGGATTACTCATTTTTGCCAGCCGTGTGGACTGGAGCAACGTGAAATGAAGAGTTTTGCTCAAGAACACAATGCATTGCCTGGTCTGGGAATCGAACCCATAGTCTAGCAATCGTAAGTGCAATATTCTAACCACCAGGCAGCATGCCTTCACCTTATATCTCTCTACAATATTCCTTTCTACTCTGGGCACGCCTGCACTAGGCACAAGGCCTAAAATTTTGGGGGAGGTGGCCAGTCAATTAGATCAACCCCAGTACACAACTGGTACTTGATTTATCAACCCCGAAAGGATGAAAAGCAAAGTCGACTTCGACGGAATTTGAACTCGGAATGTAAAGACAGCTGAAATACTGCTAAGCATTTCGCCCGGTGTGCTAACGTTTCAGCCAGCTTGCTGTCATTATATACAGAAATAGTCTTTTCTACTCTAGGCACAAGGCCTGAAATTTTGGAGGGGGGGCAGTCAATTAGATCAACCCCAGTACACAACTGGTACTTAATCTGTCGACCCTAAAAAGATGAAAAGCAATATTGACCTCGGCGAAATTTGAGCTCAGAAGGTAAAGACAAAGGAAACACCTATATCTTTTACTACCCACAAGGGGCTAAACACAGAAGAAACAAACAAAGACAGACAAACGGATTAAGTCAATTGCATCAACCCCAGTGCGTAACTGGTACTTATTTAATCAACCCCAAAAGGATGAAAAGTAAAGTCGATCTCGGCGAAATTTGAACTCAGAACGTAGCGGCAGATGAAATACTGCTAAGCATTTCGCCTGGTGTGCTAATGTTTCTGCCAGCTCGCCACCCTTATATCTCTACAATATTATATGTGTTGATATCCATGTAGTATATCTCTGTAATATGTTGGAAATATATCAAATGAAGCTGTACAAAATATCCTTGTGACAACATTCTCTGGTTGTGTATTTTGGTGAAGGAAATTTGATGAAGAAAATTGTCTGAGAGAGAGGTTATCTAAGACAATAATGGTTGGTGCCATATGATGCTTCAGTTCTTCAAAAATGGTTCTATTTGTATTTACATTTGTGTGTGTGTGTGTAAATGTGTGTCTTTTATGTTCTGTATGTGTTTGTATGCTTCTATTTACTCACATACAGCCAAAGTTTTGATATGACTAGTCCAATAGCGTATGTGTGTGTATGTATGCGGGCATGTGTGTGTGTCTGCATTGTGCGTATGTGTGTGCGTGTGTGTGTATGTGCATGTGTGTGTATATATGCATGTGTGTATGTGCGTGTGTGTATATATGCATGTGTGTATGTGCGCGTGTGTGTGTTTGTGTATATGTGTATGTGTGTGTGCTTTTGTGTTTGTCGCCACCACCTGATGACCAGTGTTGGTCTGATTGTGTCCCCACAATTAACACTTTCGCAAAAGAGACCAATTGATATGACTGACCAGTCCAACAGTGTGTGCTCACTAGCTTCCTAGTGCAGGCGTGTAGCTTAGTGGTTAGAGTGTTGGACTCATGATCCTAATATCGTGGTTTCGATTCTTGTACTGGGTGATGTATTTTGTCCTTGAGCAAAACACACACACACACACACACGTCTTCACAGCAAGAAACTATTAGTAACTCTTATTTAAATACCTTGTACATTAAATGATATACATATGTGTGTGTATATGTATCATGTGATCACATGATCGACCAGGCTATCAGATGTTGCTATACATCGCTGGTCACAATGCGCTTCGCATTGTGTTAGCCTTCAAATGACGCCATCCCGCTGGCTAAGCGAGCAGGCCAACAGAAGAAAGAGTGAAAGAAAGTTGTGGTGAAAGATTACAGCAGAGATCTCCACCACCCCCTGCTGGAGCTTCGTGGAGCTTTAGGTGTTTTCGCTTAATAAACATTCATAACGCCCGGTCTGAGAATCAAAACTGCGATCCTACAACCGCGCGTCCGCTGCCCTAACCAATGGGCCATTGCGCCTCCACACACACATATATATATATATATATATATATCTCCTTTTGCTACAAATTTGTGGCTCTGCTCTCATTAATTTATGAGCAAATGTAATCTATATATCTATATTATATATCTTTATCAACATAATATGTGTTGATATTCACATGGTATATTGCTGTATTGTGTGGAAAATACATCAACTGCAAACAGATGAAGTGCCTTCGTGACAAAGTTGTGTAGTTGTGTGTTTTGGTGAAGGAAATTTGAAGAAGAAAATTGTCTGAGAGAGAGTGTGAGAGAGAGTGTGAGAGAGAGAGAGAGAGAGAGAGAGAGAGAGAGAGAGAGAGAGAGAGAGAGAGAGAGAGGTTATCTTAGACAATAATGGTTGGTGTCATACGATATCTCCCGTTCTTAGAAAATGGTTCTGTTTGTGTTTATGCTTGTGTTCATGTGTGTATGTGTGTTTCCTCTGTGTGTGTGTACTTATTTGTATTTATGTGTGTGGATGTGTGTGTGTGTGTATTTGTGTGTTTATGCATGTGTGTGTGTGTGGGTGTACTTATTTGTGTGTTTATGTATGTGTGTGTGTGTGTGTGTATTTATGCATGTGTGAGTGTGTACTGATTTGTATGTTTATGTATGTGTGTGTGTGTGTATGTTTGTGTGTGTGTGTGCATTTGTGTACTTATTTGTATTTATGTGTGTGTGTGTATTTGTGTGTGTGTGTGCTTGTTTGTCAGAGTATATATGTCTGTATATATATGTGCGTATGTCTGTGTGTCCTTCCATTTACTCTTTACAATAACAATCTCGGTAAAAGTCATGATATGACTGACCAGTCTGGTGATTATGATGGAGCAAGGTGGAGGGAGATGGTCACACATTTCCTGTTGACTTTGCAGTTTTTTATTATCTTATTCTTCCTCATCCTCTTCATCACCATCCTCTCACTAACTCCATCTGTCTGTCTGTCTGTCTGTGTCTCTGCCTTTATCACGCTTGTTCTTTCTTCCTTTCAAAATAAATCTTCATTCTTCATCTTCATTTTCATTCTTCTTCTTCATCTTCACAATTCTTTATCATTCTTCTTCATCTTCATCCTTCATTCTTCTTCATCATTCTTCATCATAATTCTTCATCTTCTTCATCATCATCCTTCTTCATCTTCATAATTCTTCTTCA
This sequence comes from Octopus sinensis, assembly GCF_006345805.1. Taxonomy (NCBI): domain Eukaryota; kingdom Metazoa; phylum Mollusca; class Cephalopoda; order Octopoda; family Octopodidae; genus Octopus; species Octopus sinensis. The sequence goes on along the minus strand of NC_043018.1, from coordinate 7,008,058 downwards.
TCATCATTCTTCTTCTTCTTCACCATTCTTCTTCATCATTCTTCTTCTTCTTCTTCATCTTCATTCTTCTTCATCTTCATTCTTCTTCTTCACCATTCTTCTTCATCATCTTCATTCTTCTTCATTCACCTCCTCCTCCTCCTTCTTCATCTTTCTTCTTCTTCTTCTTCTTCATTCTCCTCCTCCTCTCTCGGTCTGTCTGTCTGTCTGTCCATCCTGCTCCATTAAAAGGCAAGATCCTCTTTTTGTAAGCTGGTTTGAAACTCTAGCACCGAGATTCATGTGTGTATGTACATATGTCTGTGTAGTTGGTTGTCTGTTTGTGTGTGTGTGTATGTATGGGAGTGCATGTGTGTGTGTGTGGTTGTCAATGTGTGTGTGTATGTATGGTAGTGCATGTGTTTGTATGTTTCAGTATCAAATTCCCTCCAAGTCCATCAGGATTTCATTTCAGATAATTAATGAAGTGTGTGGTATCACTTGTATTGTACGCATTCACACACATACACACACACGCATGTACACACACACATGCACTTATCGGGACATACAAATGCAGGCACACACATACACATATGCACACACAAACAAATGCACTTACAGAGACACATGTGCAGGAACTCACACATACACACACAAGGACACATGTGAAGACACACACACACACACACAAACACACACACACACACACACACACAGAAGGACATACAAATGTCAGCACATACACATGCGCAAACATGTAATCATACATACACGCATACACAAACGTCCATACACAACCTAACACACACACAAGCAACAAAAACACAAACATGGGCACACTTATACAGACATACACTTAGGAACATGCTATTACACAAACTATCTAAAACACACACACACACAAACATTTACACATTCTTACTTGCTTATATACACATACACTTATGCACACACATACACATACACTTACATCCACGAACATACTTGCACACAAACTAACACACACACAGAGAAATATGAAATATATCTTCACGCTTTTCTCCATGCACACACATACAAACATGTACACATCGTATATGGGTGTTTGTGTGTGTATCTGGGAGAAACGTTAGTACACCGGGCGAAATGCCTTGCAGTATTTCATCCGTCGTTACGTTGTGAGTTCAAATTCCGCCGAGGTCGACTTTGCCTTTCATCCTTTCGAGGTCGATAAATTAAGTACCAGTTATGCACTGGGGTCGATGTAATCGACTTAATCCATTTGTCTGTCCTTGTTTGTCCTTTCTGTGTGTAGCCTCTTGTGGGTAGTAAAGAAATAAGTATTTCGTCTGCCATTACATTCTGAGTTCAAATTCCGCCGAGGTCGACTTTGCCTTTCATCCTTTCGGGGTCGATAAATTAAGTACCAGTTACGCACTGGAGTCGACGTAATCGACTTAATCCCTTTGCCTGTCCTTGTTTGTCCCCTCTGTGTTTAGCCCCTTGTGGGTAATAAAGAAATATATATGTATATGTGTAATGCATGAGTGCATGTGTATCACTGTTTGTGTGTGAGTATGTGTGATTGTCTGCACATGTGTATCCCTGTAAGTGCATATATGCGTGTGAGTATGTGTGTGTATGCATGTGTGGCTGCATTTTCTCATTTTTCTCTCTCCCTCCACTTATTTCTCATTTATTTGTATTCACACATTTTTCTTTCTCTCTTTGGGTTGGCCACAAAGTTTGTTGGCATTTGTAAGGGAAAATAAGACAAGTTTTAAACACAAAGCTATTTATTCTATCAATGATGTAATTGCCGTTTCATTCCAGTATCTTCTGCCATCTTGCAGGCATATCCATTATGCTCTGCTCAAAGAATTTCCTGTCTTCACTGGTGAAGAACTCTTCCAGGTGAATTTCTATGTCCTCGTCAGAGATGAAGGTCGGTCTATTCAAAGAATTTTGAAGAGATAATGCCTTCATAATGTAAGACAATGCTGTTATGATAAACAAGTGCAGGGCATATCTGGTGGATTGCTGCAATTAATTTGTCCAGTTGGTCATCATAATACACATCTAAATTGATTGTCCAGTTCATTGGAAGAAGTATGTAAAAGACAACACCCTTCCAAACCAACTATACCGAAAGCGTAACCATCGTTGGGTGAAGTTCTGCTTTGGAGGTTGTTTGTGGTTTGCCATACTTAACTCATAATTGTGTGTGCTTTTCATTGTTATAAATGCAATGTTATTTCCAGTTCAAATACGTTTGTGGCATGTTTGAATCTGTAAGCAAGCCATTCGTTGTGTTTTGTGATGGAGAAAATTTCTTGCTGTAGACATATGGTGTAAATACACCTAAATCAGCTTGCAGCGCCACCTATCCAGACTGTGAGATGCAAGCATTTTGGAGTGGTTATCTCCTCTTCAGTCACAGAAACTGGACAGCGGGCACTGCAAGCTGACAAGGGAGATGGTCTCTCTTATGATATTGCAGTCATCGTACGATGACTGGTAGTGCTAATCGGTGGCTCACCATAAATGAATTACGAGACGGGAGTGCTAAGCAGTCATGAGTAGAAATACAATCTTGTTACCAGTTTGAATATGCCAGTGGCGAGTTCGCATTTGTAAACAAGCCATTTACTGTGTTGTGTTCTGTCGTCATCATCATCATTTAACATCCGCTTTCCATGCTAGCATGGGTTGCACAAATGACTGAGGGCTGGTGAACCAGATGGCTGCACCAGGCTCCAATCTTGATCTGGCAGAGTTTCTACAGCTGGATGCCCTTCCTAATGCCAACCACTCCGTGAGTGTAGTGGGTGCTTTTTACATGTCACTGGCACGGGGCCAGTCAGGCGGTACTAGCAACAACCTCACTTGAATCTTTTGCACATGCCACCGGCACAGGTGCCAGTAAGGCGATGCTGGTAATGATCACGCTCGAATGGTGTCTTTTACGTGCCACCGGCAGAGAGGCCAGATAGCTGCTCTTAATACCCTACTAGCATGAGGCTCGAGTGCCAGTAAGGCGACACTGGTAACAATCACGCTCGAATGGTGCCTTTTAAGTGCCACTTGCACTGAAGCTGGTTAGCCGCTCTGTCAATGATCACACTCGTATGGTGCTCTTTGCACCTTGCTAGCAGATGCCAGTCATCGAGAAAATTTCTCACTGTAGACAAATGATGTAAATACACCTAAATCAGCTTGCAGTACCAGACAATGAGATGCAAGCATTTGAGATTGGTTTACTCCCCTTCAGACTCAGAATATTTTTTTATTCCCTGTCATCATTCTCTTCAAGAAATGCCATTTTCTTAATATTTCTGCAATGAATTCCAGATAGGAATGTGTCAGGTAAGGTTAGCTTCGTTCAGTTGATGTGGGTGTCATCTTCTTCTTACAGCAATCGCCCGGGGTGGGTTGAGCTGGCTTCATTCATCCTCAATGCTGCATCTCCCACAAACGCCGACCAGGCCTGGCGATTTGAGGCTAATGACCGCGTGATCGCCAACCACTCCTTATTCCAGCGGCGAACGCCGTAGATATGGGGGCCTAGGTTGGGTTCCAGATCAGCCTTGACTGTCATCAGCCAGGTTTTTCGTTGATGGGTGTAATGGAGAGATGTGTGTGTACATGGAGGGTTACTAGATGTAATGTACGAATACAAGGTTCTCACGTCGGAGGTGCCAATTGTATCACACAGATGAAAAGTTACTTAATGTACAAATAATGTTTCTTGTTCCATATCAGAATGAAACAGTGTAACAAGATCAAAGGGGAAAGGAATAATATTCACAATATTTATTTGCCAGCAGTCATCATCATTATCATCGTTTAACGTCTGCTTTCCATGCTAGCATGGGTTGGATGGTTTGACTGAGGGCTGGCAAACCAGATGGCTTCACCAGGCACCAGTCTTGATCTGGCAAAGTTTCTACAGCTGGATGCCCTTCCTAACGCCAACCACTCCAAGAGTGTAGTGGGCGCTTTTATGCACCACTGGCACGGGGGCCGCTCAGGCGGTACTGGCAACAACCTCACTCGAATCTTTTTACACATGCCAACGTCACGATTAGTAAAATATACAGAAGAATAATTGGTAATAGTAATGAAGAATTGGTGGCTTGTATGTTCTGCTGACAGAGAGGAAGAACAGGTAAGGATTACATTGTCCCTTACCATTCAGCTGATTCTATAGTTCCTGGTTAACGACTAACACAAATAGAGATGGGTGCCCTCTATTAGCTGGTTGAACCAAAGAGGGTGAGAAGAGAGAAATGCTGTCAGTTATAAAGGGTATGGCCAGGAAGTAGGTCAAACCTAAAACAAAAGACTGGCCCTTCAGTGACTAGCAAAGGTCCTAGGCAGTCAGGTGATTCTCATTAACCCTTTAGCATTTAAACCGGCCATACCCGGCCAAAAGTATTCTGATTGTTTTATGTTCAAACTGGCCATATCTGGTCTCTCTGACACCAACCCTACAATATCATCTTAAAAATTAACAGCCACCTCATCAAAATCTCATAACTACAAGATAATGCCTGATTAGTTCAAAACAATGTGGATGAAAAAGCATTAGTTTTGGCAGAATAATGTTAACACTAAAGGGTTAATCTCCCATCATGGAGTTAAAACACCATGCAATCTGACATTCATCTGACCAGTGTGTGGATTCGATTTTGAATCTCAGTTAGGCAGAGCTGAGCAATCTCTCCCACATGGGACCCAAACATGAAGCATACTGATGTAAACAATTTTTTTGCAAGTGATTTTCAACACTCATATCCACAATCATCTTGGTCTTATACCAGAGGGAGGTCTTGATTAACTCCTTTATTTTGCCAGTGTTAACCTCGGTTGGTTGGTCAGAGTGAAATGCATCTTGAATGGAAGCATCTCCTGATTGAAATCTTGTAAACCACTTCTGCCACACGTGTTCTTTCCATACACATCACATATCTTCCTGCAAGTTACCAATGCTTTATTGCCTTTTTTGAAAATAAAAAAGCTTGATATGTCAATAACATTCATATTGGTTTTCCATTTTCAAGACGATCCCAAACATACAAAATACAACCTGTCTCGTTGCAAGTATGCAATGTGTATATGTGTGTGCAAAGGAAAAAAGCAAACAAAAAAACTATCTATTCATCCAACACCCATCCACGTATCCTGAACCCAGAATTATGTGGTTTGTAAAGTAAGCTTCTTACTACACAGGCATGCCTTGCACACACACATAAAAATGTGTGTGTATGTATATATATATAATCAAAATAAGCAACAAGAATAACTTTGGTGATTTGGTACGATTGTTTCACACTGCATCATTTTATTAAATGTTGTAAATTTTATTAAATGTTATTAAATTTAATAAAATGATGCAGCGTGAAATGATCGTACCAAATTATCGAAGTTATTCTTGTTGCTTATTTTGATTATAATCTCCCCATGGATTTATATGGATAACACCATACAAAATACTGGTGTATCTAACTTAAGTACCATATTCATTTGAATCTAAATTTTACTGAACTTATATATATATATATATATATATATATATGTTTATGTGTGTGTCTGTTACCTGCCCTCACTGCTTGACAACAAATATGGGTTTGTTTGTGTCACCCTGTAACTTAGCAGTTTGGCAAAAGTGACCGATAATATAAGTACCAGATCAAAAACAAAAAAAAAGGCCACACTGATAAGCGCTTGGGCCAATTTGTTCAGCTAAAGCACTTCAGGACAATGCTCAAGCATGGCTGCAGTCCAATGACTGAAACAAGCAAAAGAAACATCGAAATATGAATGACCAACAGTACATCAAAACATAATTGGTTGCCAGTGCAGAATCTCTTTTGGAAGATGTCTGAAATGCGATTTGCAGTTCTATTAATTTCCAATCCTCCGTCGCAGCTTACAATCCCCATAGCTACTTCAAATAATACCAGGACACTGAATTTAAGCCATAAAGAATGGCCATAAAATAGCAAAGATTTGTTAACTAGGACAATAACATTAATGCCTTTGTCACTAATTGGAATAAAACCTCTATAGAATTCTAAATCTTTCGGAAGAATGGATTTGGTTATATCCAGGTAGAAGTCTTTTATGTCATCGATCTGCATGCATATATTCTCAAAGGTGCTTATTATCTAGATTACCGGCGCAATTGATGATAGATACACCATAATTCCATAACAGAAAAGAAGCGATATGTTTTAATGCTAACAATGATGAATATAAACCGTTTTTACGGATTCTAACCATTTCCCTTTTGGTTGGATTTATTCATCTGCATTTAGAATTGGCAAGAAAATTATCTTTACAGTCTTTAAATGGTCGCAATAATGCCAAAGATTCTACACTAGCAGACATTTTTAGGTTCATAGTTCTTTCTTTTGGTTGTAAATTATTAGCACCACATTTAGTAGCAGAGTTAGTTTTCTCTGAAGTATTAGTGACATTATTAGAAAAGTGTCTGCATTATGAACGGTTATTAGTTTCCAATGTGTTCTTGGACTTGTTTGAAGAAACACAGATGCGATTGGAAGAATTTTTGAAAAATATTTTAAAATATGTTGTATTTTATCTTTTATTTGTTTTGGTCATTAGACTATGGTCATGCTGGGGCACCACCTTGAAGGGTTTTAGTTGAACGAATCAACTCTGATGTTTGTTTTTAAGTTTGATACTTATTCTATTGTCACTATTGCTGAACTGCTAAGTTACAGGGATGCAAACAAACCAACAATGGTTGTCAAGTGGTGGAGAGGAACAAACACAGACATTAAGACACAAATGCACACACATGCATGCACCTTTACCATGGGATCCACAGTTTCCATCTACCAAATACATTCACAAGGCATTGGTCATTCTGGAGCTACAGCAGAAGACATTTGCCCAAGGTAATGCCCAGTGGGACTGAACCAGAAACCACATGGTTGCAAAGCAAGCTTCTTAACCACATAGCCATGCCTGCACTGAAAACATAGGTGCAGACGTGGCTGTGTGGTAAGAAGCATGCTTCCCAACCACATGGGTCTGGGTTCAGTCCCACTGCGTGGCACCTTGGGCAAGTGTCTTCTACTATAGCCTCAGGTCAACCAAAACCTTAGTAGAATTCTTAGACAGAAACCAAAAGAAGTCCACCGAATATATATGTGTGTATGTATTTGTGTCTGTGTTTGTCCCCACCACCATCACTTGACAACCGATGTAAATTAGCGGTTCGGCAAAAGTGACCGATAGAATAAGTACAAGGCTTATGAAGAATAAGTCCCAGGGTCGATTTGTTTGAATAAAAGTGATGCCCCTTCATGGCTGCAGTCAAATGACTGAAACAAGTAAAAAAATAAAAGTTGTGGGTTTATTTGTTATTATTTTTATTTTTTGGAAAATTATAAATTTTTACCATATGAAGAAATCCAGCCTCAAGAAGGTGCCAGTAGTTTTTCAAGAGACATAGGCACTGACAAAACCTCATCCAACATTAGTTTTGTAGTATCATCATCATCATCGTCTAACATCCACCTTCCATACTGACATGTGTCAGTCAGTTTTTCAGGAGCCAGGCAGGCAGGAGCATGCACCACACTACTTTGTTTGTTATGGCAGGGTTTTTATGGTTGGATGTCCATCCTAACACTACCCACTGATTTTATTACAGTGTTTCATATCTGAGACATCAGATGTAAACAAAGAATGGATACGAAACATAATAACAAAATCAGAGCTGGTTATGATTTCTATAGAAAATCTGTAGAGATGGCCTTAAAATGCATAATTCTGTTGAGGGTGACTTTAACTTTCATCCTTTTGGGGTTGATAAAATAAATACCAGTTGCGCACTGGGATTGATTTAATTGATTTGGCCCCAGCCCCAAAATGCTGGTCTTGTGCCACAATTTGAAACCAGTATTTAAAGCATTCTTAAGGCAGTGAGCTGGCAGAATCGTTAGCACGCCGGGTGAAATGTGTAGTCGTATTTCGTCTGCCGTTACGTTCTGAGTTCAAATTCCGCTGAGGTCGACTTTGCCTTTCATCCTTTCAGGGTCGATTAAATAAGTACCAGTTATGCACTGGTGTCGATATAATTGACTTAATCCGCTTCTCTTTCCTTGTTTGTCCTCTCTGTGTTTAGCCCTGTGTGGGTAGTAAAGAAATACAATAGTTAACATGTAGAGCAAAATGACTAGTGGCTTCTTCGTCTGTTCTTATGTTCTGCACCCAATGTCACCAAGGTTGACTTTGCCTTTCATTTTTCCAGGGTCAATAAAATAAAAACCCATTGAGCACTAAGATCAATACAGTCAGCTTACCTCAGGGTAATTCTTTGAGACATTTTGGTGCAGAAACCATGCATAGAGTACATGTGTAGTAGGAAGATTGCTTCCCAACCACATGGTTCCAGGTTCAGTCCCACTGTGTGGTACCTTGGGCAAGTGTCTTTTACTATAGCCTCAGGCCAACCAAAGCCTCATGAGTGTAGTTGATAGATAAAAACTGTGAAAAGCCCATCATCATCATCATTGTTTAACGTCCGCTTTCCATGCTAGCATGGGCTGGACGATTTGACAGAGGACTGGCGAACCAGATGGCTGCCCCAGATGCCAATCTGATCTAGCAGAGTTTCCAGAGCTGGATGCTCTTCCTAACACCAACCACTCTGAGAGTGTAGTGGATGCTTTTACGTGCCACTGGCACGAGGGCCAGTCAGGCAGTACTGGCAACGGCCATGCTCAAATGGTGCTTTCTATGTGCCACCTGCACAGGAGTCAATCCAGTGGCACTGGCAACGACCTCGCTCAAATGTTTTTTCACTTGCCACCAGCACAAGTGCCAGTAAGGCAACGTAGGTAACAATCAGGGTCGAAAGGTGATTTTTATGTGCCACCGGCATGGAGGGCAGCCTGTTGCTCTGGCAACGATCATACTCATATGGTACTCTTAGCACTCCACTACCATGGATGCCATGTATATTCTTTTACTTGTTTCAGTCATTTGACTGTGGCCATGCTAGAGCACCACCTTAAAGTTGAATAAATCGACCCAGAACTTATTCTTTGTAAACCTAGGACTCATTCTATCAGTCTCTTTTGCTGGACCACTAAGTTACAGGGACGAAAGCACACTAGCTTTGGTTGTCAAATGATGGCAGGGGTGAACAAATACATACACAAAGACACACACACATAAATACATACACATAGATATATATTCAACAGGCTTCTTTCAGTTTCCGTCTACCAAATCCATTCACAAGGCTTTGGTTGTAATAGAAGACACTTGCCCAAGGTGCCAAGCAGTGGGACTGAACCCAGACCCGTGTGGTTGGGAAGCAAGCTTCTTACTACAGAGCCTCATCTGGTCCCCACCTTTGTTTGACAACCAGTGTTGATGCATTCATGTCCCTATAACTTAGCAGTTTGGCAAAAGAGGCCAATAGAATAAGTGCCAGGTTTAGCCAAAAAATTAAGTCCTGGTGTTGATTCATTCGACTAAAACTTCTTCAAGGTGCTGCCTCAGCATGGCCCCAGGATAATGACTGAAACCAATAAAAGATAAAAGATCTTATATATTACCAAATCATCATTATCATCATCACCACCACCACCACCACCACCATCACCAGGTTCCCTTAATTAGTGCATGCAGTCACCGGGTTGCCACTCAAGTCTCTTTTGTAGTCAGCTGTTGCTGCTTGTTTGTTTGTTTGTTGAGCGAAGCAATCTTTGTCCTCTTGGGAGAAGTCCGAAACATGGGCCTTTGCTATTCGTAAGACCCACAGAAGAGAAAGCAGGTCAACCCCCAACATGGAGAGCATTGATGGATGGATGAGTGTGCATCCAGGCTCAGCGGTTGCGTAGGAAGTCGGGGATAAGAAACAGGGAGAAAGAGTGAGAGAAAGTTGGGGTGAAAGAGTACAACAGGGGTCGCCACTAGCCCCTGCTGGAGCCTCGTGGAGCTTTAGCTATTTTCGCTCAATAAACACACACAACGCTCGGTCTGGGAATCGAAACCGCGATCCTCCGACCACGAGTCCACTGCCCTAACCACTGGGCCATTGCGCCTCCACTTGTTGCTGCTGGTCACTGTTTCTGTCATGCATAGCAGGATCTCAGTCCTTCATGTTGTCAAACCAAGATTTTCCCCATCTGTGTCCCTTTCACCATCCCACAACTGTGTCCCGAAGATTTGTTTTCGACAGGGTGCTGTAGCAGAATACTTGACATTGCCAGGCAAGCTTTCATTTTTCTTTTAACCTGCAACAGAAGCTTTCCTGTCTGGAAGTATTGTCACTGACTTACTGCCTGATAAACTATTCATCCTCCAAAAAACAGACACAGTATTCGAATTCAATCATTGCCAGGTTCCTAAGCACTTTGTTCCACAATCTTCAGCTGCCATTTTTGACCCCACTGTTTGACAGTGTTGTTAATGATAGCTCTAGGTTAACACAAACGATATGGAAGAGATTTGCTAATGGAAACCTGTCAGGTGAATTGTATCTGTGATTTAGGTCTTCCAGTTTGCATTTGCATTCATGGAAATTACCAACACCTTTCGTTTTTTTCTATGATAGCAATTCACATCATATTTTCTCATAATTCATATTTTCTCTTTTGCTTTTTGTATTAACTCTTCCCCTCCTACAAATGTTCATATACATACATATATATCTGTGTATATATGTATATGTGTATGTGTGTGTGTCTGCATGAGAGAGAGAGAAAGGGCACATGGATGAGTGGTTATGGTATTGCACTCACAATCTGGGGATCATGATTTCAATTCCTAGACTGAGTGGTGCATTGTGTTCACGGGTAATAGACTCTGATGTCTTAACAGGGGATCAATTCCATGAGGTAAAGAATGGCTGTCTACTCAACTAGATCACCCCTCTCTCTCTATATATATATATATATCTATATATATATATATATTATATATATATCTATATATATCTATATATATATATATCTATATATATCTATATCTATATATATCTATATATATCTATATTATATATATATATATATATATAACACCAACTGAGTGTGATCATTGCCAGAGAGCAGATATCTGGCCTCCGTGCCGGTGGCATGTAAAAGACACCATTCAAGCGTGATCATTGTCAGTACTGCCTTACTGGCCCCGTGCTGGTAGCACGTAAAAGCACCCACTACACTCTTGGAGTGGTTGGCGTTAGGAAGGGCATCCAGCTGTAGAAACTCTGCCAGATCAAGATTGAAGCTTGGTGCAGCCATCTGGTTCACCAGCCCTCAGTCAAATCGTCCAACCCATGCGAGCATGGAAAGCAGACATTAAACGATGATGATGATATATATATCTATTGTGTGGGTATATTTGAAGGCTGTGAGCTGGCAGAATCATTAGCATACCGGGCGAAATGCTTAGCAATATTTTGCCTGCCACTACGTTCTGAGTTCAAATTCCACCGAGGTCAACTTTGCCTTTCATCCTTTCGGAGTCGATCAAATAAGTACCAGTTACGCACTGGGGTCAATATAATCGACTTAATCTGTTTGTATGTCCTTGTTTTTCCTCTCTGTGTTTAGCCCCTTGTGGGCAGTAAAGAAATAGATATATATTGTGTGAGTGTGCATGTGTGATTTGAGAGGCCAACCTTGTCATTCAGCCCATTCTACTGATTCTGCTGGATAACTATGTCAAATGCATGAGTATCTGTGGAATACTCTGGCACATACATGCATGCATTCACTGAATAAGTAATTCAGTTGATTGAATATTGGGAATACAAATAATCAAACTCAATAAAGGAATTATTTATTTTGCTTAAATTATTTGATTGCTTAATTCTAGTGGAATGTTTATGTTTTGTTGTTGTCTATAAC
>NC_043018.1:6983700-6991200 GCF_006345805.1 Octopus sinensis | reverse complement strand
TGTAAGCCTAGTACTTATTCTATTGGTCTCTTTTTGCCAAACCGCTAATTACGGGGACGTAAACACACCAGCATCGGTTGTCAAGCAATACTAGGGGGACCAACACAGACACACAAATATACACACATATATATATATATATATATATATATATATATATATATACATATACATATATACGACGGGCTTCTTTCAATTTCCGTCTACCAAATCCACTCACAAGGCTCTGGTCGGCCCGAGGCTATAGTAGAAGACACTAGCCCAAGATGTCACGCAATGGGACTGAACCCGGAACCATGTGGTTGGTAAGCAAGCTTCTTACCACACAGCCACTCAACGTACGGATATTATAATGCTGGATTGTTTATTCATTTTACAAATGAGAACATCAAAAGCATACATATTATATAAATCAATGGATAAGATCATCATCATCATCATCGTTTAACGTCCGTTTTCCACGCTAGCACGGGTTGGACGGTTCGACTGGGGTCTGGGAAGCCAGGGACTGCACCAGGCTCCAGTCTGATCTGGCAGAGTTTCTACAGCTGGATGCCCTTCCTAATGCCAACCACTCCGTGAGTGTAGTGGGTGCTTTTTACGTGCCACCTGCACAGGTGCCAGGGGGGTCCGGCAAGGGCCACGATCGGTTGGAGCTTTTAACGTGCCACCGGCACAGAAGCCAGCTAAGGCAGCGCTGGCAACGGCCATGTTCGGATGGTGCTTTTTATGTGCCACCGGCACAGAAGCCAGTCGGGGCGGCGCTGGTATCGGCCACGTTTGGATGGTGCTTTTTATGTGCCACCGGCACAGAAGTGAGTCGAGGAGGCGCTGGCAATGGCCACGTCCGGATGGTGCTTTTTATGTGCCACCGGCACAGGTATCACAACTACTATTTCCATTGATATTTATATTTATTTCGATGTTCATGTACTTGACTCAACAGGTCTCCTCAAGCACAGCGAGACGTTCCGGGATCCAGGGTACTTTGAATGGGCAGGGGGCTATGCAGAACTGGTGCAGGAAGCAGCCCGGGTCTTTGCAGTCACAGCATATCTCCAGAGATCTCGGTCCTTCACCATTGCCTCAGTGAGGCCCAACGCTCTGAGGTCATGCTTGACTACCTCATCCCATGTCTTCCTGGGTCTACCTCTCCCCTTGATACCTTCAGTGGCACTTCTTCACACATCTCTCCTCATCCATCCGCAGTACATGACCATACCATCGCAAGCGTCGCTCTTGCACACCACATCTGATGCTTCTTATGTCCAGCATTTTTCTCAGGGTGCTTACACTCTGTCGTGCATGCACACTGACATTACACATCCAGCGGATCATGCTAGCTTCATTTCTTTCAAGTCTACGCATGTCCGCTGCAGTCACAGCCCATGTTTCACTACCGTGAAGCATGGCAGTTCGCACACATGCATCATACAATCTACCTTTCGCTCTGAGCGAGAGACCTTTTGTCACCAGTAGGGGTAGTAGCTTTCTGAACTTTGCCCAGGCTATTCGTATTCTAGTAGTGATACTCTCTGAGCATCCACCTCCACTACTAACTTGGTCACCCAGGTAGCGGAAACTGTCAACTACTTCTAGTTTCTCCCCCTGGAGTGTGATGGAATCTATTTTCTGAGTGTCTGTGGTGTCTATTGTCCCTGTGCATCTGCCGCACATGAGAGCTACCTTATCAGTTAATTTCCCTTTGATGTTGCTGCACCTCTTATGCGTCCATAGCTTACATTGGGTGCATCTTATGGAGTTTCTACCTACACCTTTCCTACAGATCGAGCAGGGCCACCTACCCGAGGGTGTGTGTGCTGAGTTCGCCTTTCTGCTTACTATAACTTTGGTCTTTGCTACATTTACTCTAAGGCCCTTTGATTCTAACCCTTGCTTCCACACCTGAAATTTCTTTTCTAGTTCCAGTAGTGATTCTGCTATGAAAGCCAGGTCATCAGCATAGAGGAGCTCCCAGGGGCATCCTGTTTTGAATTCCTCTGTTATTGCCTGGAGGACTATGATGAATAAAAGGGGACTGAGGGCTGAGCCTTGGTGTACACCTACTTCTACCCGGAATTCTTCACTATATTCGTTGCCAATCCTAACCTTGCTGACAGCCTCTCTGTATAGAGCCTGTACAGCCCTTATTAGCCATTCATCAATTTCCAGTTTCCGCATCGACCACCAGATAAGGGATCGGGGAACCCTGTCAAAGGCTTTCTCCAAGTCCACAAAAGCTATGTAGAGGGGTTTATCTTTAGCTAGGTACTTCTCCTGCAGTTGTCGGACCAGGAATATAGCATCAGTGGTGCTTCTACCTGGCACAAAACCGAACTGCATCTCATCTAAGCAAATTCTCTCCCTAATGAGATGGGTTATGACCCTCTCTGTGACCTTCATCACCTGATCCAACAGTTTAATACCCCTGTAGTTATTTCTATCTAGAGCATCACCCTTACCCTTGTAGCAGTTGACTATGGTGCTGCTACGCCAGTCATTGGGTATGAATCCATTGTGAACTACCTGGTTTACAATGTGGGTGACTAGGCCATAGCCCACATAGCCAGCTGTTTTAAGCATCCCAGCAGTGATTCCTGCTGGGCCGGGGGCTTTACCTGTTTTCATATCCTTAATTGCCTTAAACTACAAGGGAGCTGTCTATTCGGATAGCTGGTCCCTCTACTGGGTCAACATTTGGCAGGCTCTCCTCCTCCCATTCATTCTCCTCATTCAGCAGTCTTTCGTAATGGCTTCTCCAAGCCTCTTTCTTTAAACCAACATTAAAAGCAAGTGCCCCATCATCCATGCGGACACATTTCTCTCCTGTAACATCACTATTTTCTCTCACACACTGTCTGGCAATCCGAAATACCTCAGCTCTTTGGTCCTCACGTTGCAGGACATTGGCAAACTTCTTTTCTGCTACATATTTGGCTATGTATACCTGCCGCCCAGCCTCCCTTTTGGCTACCTGGTACAGTTCCCTGCTGCCCCCATCCCTCCAGGCTTTCCAGGCCTGTCTCTTTGCACTAATGGCTTTGTCTACTGCACTATTCCACCACCACGTAACTCTAGGTCTGGAAGGGACTTTGCACCATCCACAGACTTGGTCTGTGGCACTCAGCAAGCTGTCCCGTAGGAATTCCCAGCTACCTTCTATGTCCGACGTCTGAAGTTCCTCCTCCCTCTCATCAAATTTCTCGATGAGGATGTCCCTAAATCTCGGACCATGTGAAGGGTTCTTTAGCTTCCAAATCCTTCTTTTCTGGATTGGTTTGTTTCTTGGAGTCCTTCTGGCCTCAAGCTTAAAGTCACTGATGATTAGCCTATGCTGAGGGATACATTCTTCACCCGGGAGGGTCTTTGTATTTAAGAGTGACCCTGCATCCCGCTGTCTGGTGAGGATGAAGTCTATTTGGCTAGCGGAGTCTCCTGACTGATAGGTTATAAGGTGGCAGTCTGGCTTACAAATACAGATTTTAAAAGTCATATTATAAATTAATGAAATCCTAAAATTAATACAATAAATGAATTAATTGCATTGCAATTAAAAACATTTGTGTATTAAGAATTTGGGTACTTTACCAACAGTATATTGGATAAATGATATCCCATAGTGGGTTACACCCATAACCCCTATCTTACTTTGTACTATATATATATAATAATAATAATAATAATATTAGGGAGTATAGCTCCAAACTTACAGGGAAAAATTCGATTTAGTATTAAATCAAATTTCACAGTATAAATACATAAAATATGAATTAGAGATAAAACCACTATTGTGCAACTCAAACAGTGATAGACATAAACCAATACATAAATAACAAATAATATAAATATAATTAATATAATATATGATATATATATAATATAATTTTTTTTCAAAAATTATAAAAAGAATGATAAATATAATCTAATAAGTAATAAGTATAATCTAATAAGTACTTATTAGATTATATTTATCATTCTTTTAATACTTATTTTGAAAAAAAAGATTATCTCATATATATATATATATTATAGTAATTATATTTATATTATTTGTTATTTATGTATTGGGTTATGTCTATCACTGTTGGAGTTGCATAATAGTGGTTTAATCTCTAATTCATATTTTATATATATATATATATATATATATATATACACACACACATACATACATACATAACAGCCAACTAACAACTGTATATATAAACTGTGGTTATTGGGGCATGACTACCTTCTACTTATATGTAGTATGTAGTACTGGGGATGTTTCATTTATGAGGATGTACTCCTGTATTTGTCTGAGTGCTGGGTCCTTCGGGAGCTTAGATGAAATGTAGATATCAAGTTGACCCAGTGTGCCACCATGTTGGTCTTTGGCATGATGATAAGAGTATGGAGGACTGTTTTTTTTTGTCGTCATATTATTTCAAATGTACATTTAGTCTCTCCGCAATGCTTCTCACCAATGTATGTCATGTACTTGTCTTTACAAGCACCTTCTATGCACCTTATGCTGTAGACTACATTTCTAGTTCTACAGTTAATGCCAGGGTTAATCTTACACACCATGCAGTTATCATTGGTGCATGTGGGATTCTGAACAGGGTAGTCCTACATTGTTGTAATATGATGGTGCTCCCTGGCTTTTCAACGATCTTAATGTTGTATTTAGGCTCCTTCACAACTTTCCTAATAGACTCCCTGTCCTTGATACTGAACTTTGGTAAGAGACTTTGAACAACAGAGTGCAGCTCCTCCATCACTATTACATGAAACCCATAGCTTCTAAATATGTTGTTCACAAGAAAAGGCACTGTGTTCTGCTGTCTAAAAATCAAAATAGCTATCCGACAGCTCCACTTCACTGAAACATGCATCTCCTCCAGGCTATACACAAAATCTATTAATTCAGCTGTCAAGCAGCTACAACTCAAAGAACGTCAAGCAAGAAAAAACTAAAACACATGATGTTACAAAACATTAAAAAAGAAGATATACATAGAAATCAGCCAGCACCAGAATAGAAAGAGGATTCTACTGAATGAACTGAAAAATCACCAGTACACCACAGCAAAGGGACAAATTCATAAGAAACATCCAACCATAATACACACATACATACATGCATGCATCGGCAAGCTGGCAGAATCGTTAGCACGCGGGGCGAAATGCGTAGCCGTATTTCGTCTGCCGTTACGTTCTGAGTTCAAATTCCGCCGTGGTTGACTTTGCCTTTCATCCTTTCGGGGTTGATAAATTAAGTACCAGTTACATACTGGGGGTCGATATAATCGACTTAATCGGTGTGTCTGTCCTTGTTTGTCCACTCTATGTTTAGCCCCTTGTGGGTAGTAAAGAAATATATATAAATATTAGCAGTCTGGTTCAATCCCACTGTATGGAATTTTCATCAGGTGTTTTCTACCATAACCTCAGGCTGACCAAAGCCTTATGAAAAACTAAAAGAAACCTGGTGTGTGTGTATATATATATATATATATACACACACACACTCAATAACACTATAAAATGGTCAATTTGAAAACCCCACTAGAATGGGCGAAAGCACTAATATATGATATATGTTATATGATGTATAAAAACACGTAATATACAAATAAATATCTGTAAATATAAAACCAGCTGAATTTCTGAGTACCTCATTTCTTCTAATATAAAATACCTGTACATCATCTCCAAACCTTCTAACATATATATATATATATATATATATAACGGGAAGCTTTATGAAAATAAACAAAAGACGAAGGCAGGTGGAAAACAAACGAACAATTGTATTAGTATGGCGCTCAGGAAATATAAATAAAACAAGTATATATTGGGGAGAATTCACGAAAAAAAAGACAAATACAGGTGGTGTAGACAACAAACAGATGTATTAGTTTAACGCTTGAGAAGTGAAAAAGTCTTTAATGTTTCGAGCCTATGCTCTTCCACAGCAATCTATCATGGGATAGGCAGACAGAAAGAAATATAAATATAGATATAGGTATATCTTTGTCTGTGTTTGGTCCCCACCACTGCTCGACAATTGGTGGTGTTCTGTTTACATCCCCATAACTTAGAAGTTTTGCAAAACAGATCGATAAAATATGTACCAAGCTTAAAAAACAATAAGTACTGGGGTTGGTTCTTATACTCTTTACTCTTTTACTCTTTTACTTGTTTCAGTCATTTGACTGTGGCCATGCTGGAGCACCGCCTTTAGTCGAGCAAATCGACCCCGGGACTTATTCTATCAGTCTCTTTTGCCGAACCGCTAAGTGATGGGACATAAACCCACCAGCATCGGTTGTCAAGCAATGCTAGGGGGACAAACATACACACACACACACACACATATATATATATATATATATATATATATATATATACATAAAAATGATGGGCTTCTTTCAGTTTCTGTCTACCAGATCCACTCACAAGGCATTGGTCGGCCCGGGGCTATAGCAGAAGACACTTGCCCAAGGTGCCCCGCAGTGGGACTGAACCCGGAACCATGTGGTTTGTTAGCAAGCTACTTACCACACAGCCACTCCTGCACCTTATGACTAGAATTCTACAAGATGGTACCGCAGCAAAAAAGATGCAAATGATAACCAGTGCGGATTTATTCATGTCCCCATACCTTATCAATCCAGCAAAAGAGACTGATAGAATAAGTGTACTAGATGGAAAATAAGGATGGGCTCAAGTTGTTCAACTAAACCCTTCAAATCATTTACGTTTTTATAGTCCAGAGCCTTTAAGCCATTGTTGGTTTCCATAGTGACTTACATTCTAACTGTTAAGACTCTGTTCTGTATTGGCCATGGGGTGGTTTTTCTCTTCATTTATTTCTTTTATATACTTTGGAGTTCATTAGTGATTTTATGTAATCTTGAATGTTGTTTTGTTATTGCCTAAATCTTTTTTTCAGTGTAATTAGCTCCTAGT
Source organism: Octopus sinensis (assembly GCF_006345805.1). Taxonomy (NCBI): domain Eukaryota; kingdom Metazoa; phylum Mollusca; class Cephalopoda; order Octopoda; family Octopodidae; genus Octopus; species Octopus sinensis. The sequence goes on along the minus strand of NC_043018.1, from coordinate 6,984,243 downwards.
TAATGTTATTCTTTCCTTATGTGTATGTATATTATATATATATAGATATATATCCATATATATATAAGCGTCGCCTTAAAGAGCACAATCTGAGCGTGATTGTTACCAGAGCAGCTATCTGGCCTCTGTGCTGGTGGCACGTAAAAGACACCATTCGAGTGTGATCGTTACCAGCATCACCTTACTGGCACCTGTGCCGGTGCCATGTGTAAAAGATTCGAGCGAGGTATGTAAAAGCACCCACTACACTCTCGGAGTGGTTGGCATTAGGAAGGGCATCCAGCTGTAGAAACTCTGCCAGATCAAGATTGAAGCCTGGTGCAGCCATCTGGTTCACCAGCCCTCAGTCATTCGTCCAACCCATGCTAGCATGGAAAGTGGACATTAAACAACGATGATGATATACCCCTACATACACACAAATATAGATACACACATTTATATATATATACACACACAAGGTGTGATGGGTTAATTGTTGACATTTTATATTTCTAATTTTGCATGCACGTTGTTTTTAATTTTGTCAACAACACAGTATAG
>NC_043018.1:6951200-6981200 GCF_006345805.1 Octopus sinensis | reverse complement strand
CAAATCAAGACTGGAGCCTGGTGCAACCATCTAGTTCACCAGCCCTTAGTCAAAATCGTCCAACCCATGCTAGCATGGAAAGCAGACGTTAAACGATGATGATGATGATACATGCACATATGTTCAAGTATATGTATGCATATACACGTAAAAGTGCCCAGGTGGTGACATGTAAAGGCACCCAGCCACATTCTCTGAGGTGGTTGGCATCAGGAAGGACATCCAACTGTAGAAACCATGTTAACTCAGACAGGAGTCTTGTATAGCTTCCCAGTTTGCCAGCATGGCCAATGGATGTTAAATGATGATGTATGTATATATAGATGTATGTGTGTAACTATCTGTCTATGTATGTATGTATGTCATTATTCAGTTTATTTCAAGATTTCTTACCAATAAAGAACCGGTTTCTAATCTAGATCCAAGGCTCTTCATTGGAATTTCAACATCAACAACAGGGTATGTATGTATGTATGTATCTATCTATCTATCTCTCTTTTACTCTTTACTCTTTTACTTGTTTCAGTCATTTGACTGCGGCCATGCTGGAGCACCACCTTTAGTCAAGGAAATCGACCACCCCAGGACTTATTCTTTGTAAGCCTAGTACTTATTCTATCGGTCTCTTTTGCTGAACCGCTAAGTTATGGGGATGTAAACACACCAGCATCGGTTGTCAAGCGATGTTAGGGGGACAAACACAGACATATATATATATATATATATATATATATATATATATATATATATATATATATACATTCTCACCAAGGAAATGACCAGTGACCGAGACCTTTGGAAGTATGCTGTGCGTGAGAAAACCCGGCAAGACCAGTGAGAACAGTCAAAATCAAAATCAAACCAAATTGAGGTCGATCAACACCAGGGCCCCCGTGCAGGTGACACGTAAAACACCATCCGTTCGTGGCCGTTTGCCAGCCCTGTCTGGCCCCCATGTCGGTGGCACGTAAAAGCACCATCCGTTCGTGTTCGTTGCCAGCCTGGCCTGGCCCCCGTGCCAGTGACACGTAAAAGCACCATCCGTTCGTGGCCGTTTGCCAGCTCTGTCTGGCCCCCGTGCCAGTGACACGTAAAAGCACCATCCGTTCGTGGCCGTTTGCCAGCCCTGTCTGGCCCCCATGTCGGTGGCATGTAAAAGCCCCATCCATTTGTGTCCGTTGCCAGCCTCGCCTGGCCCCGTGCCGGTGACACGTAAAAGCACCATCTGTTTCGTGGCCGTTTGCCAGCTCTGTCTGGCCCCCGTGTTGGTGGCACGTAAAAGCACCGTCCGTTCGTGTCCGTGCCAGCCTCGCCTGGCCCCGTGCCGGTGACACGTAAAAGCACCATCCGTTCGTGGCCGTTTGCCAGCTCTGTCTGGCACCTGTGCGGGTGGCACGTAAAAAGCACCCACTACACTCACGGAGTGGTTGGCGTTAGGAAGGGCATCCAGCCGTAGAAACACTGCCAGATCTGACTGGGCCTGATGAAGCCTTCCAGCTTCACAGACCCCAGTTGAACCGTCCAACCCATGCTAGCATGGAGAACGGACGCTAAATGATGATGATGATGATGATGACATATATACGACAGGCTTCTTTCAGTTTCCATCTACCAAATCCACTCACAAGGCTTTGGTCGGCCCGAGGCTATAGCCGAAGACACTTGCCCAAGGTGCCCCGCAGTAGGACTGAACCCGGAACCATGTGGTTGGTAAGCAAGCTACTTACCACACAGCCACTCCTGTGCCTATCAACAAGATTTATCTATATATTTCTCCTGTGTGTGTGTATATAGAAATATATTTATTAATTTTAAGCAAAAATAGTATTAACAGTAACTGAAGTTTTGGCCAGATAAGCCACCATAATCTGATAATGGCTTAGATGGCCAAAATGTCGAAGTCACTTTAAATAATAGTCTAGTTTATGAATAATAAATTTGTACTTTGCAAAATTATGGAGTAACATAATCATTATCATTGTTTAACGTCCGTTCTCCATGCTGGCATGGGTTAGACTATTTGACTGAGGTCTGGAGAGCCAGCAGCTGCACCAGGTGCTAATCTGATCTGGCAATGTTTCTACAGCTGGATGCCCTTCCTAATGTCAACCACTCCGAGAGTGTATTGGGTGCTTTTTATGTGGCACTAGTATGGGAGCCAGTCAGGAGGGCCTGGCATCAACCATGTTTGGCTGGTGCTTTTTACAAGCCACCAGCACAAGAGCCAGTCAGGGGGTACTGGCATCGGCCACAATCGGTTGGTGCTTTTTACGTGCCACCAGCATGGGAGAGTGTCAGGCACACCTTTCAGATAAATGCAAAATTGTAAAATATATGTAAGTGTGCGTTTATGTGTGTGTGTATGTATATATATATATATATATATGATGAATTGGCAAAAAAGCTGCTGAGGCTCACAAAGAGATATGTGAAGTTTATGGTGTTGATTGCTTAACACAGATGTCAGAAATAGTTTAAAGAATTCCATTCTGGAGATTTTTCGCTCAAGGGTCGCTAGCATTCTGATCGACCCACTGAAGTTGTTGGTTACTGACTCAAAGCCATAACTGAATCTGATTGTCATATAACTGTGTAAGAGATTGCAGAGAGGTTGAATGTATCACACACAACAAATGAAAACCATTTAAAATGTCTTGGGCTCGTTAAGAAGCTTGATATTTAGGTTCCACATAAATTGAAAGAGATTCACTTAACACAACGAATCAATGTTTGTGATGTGCACCTCAAACACAATGAAATCAACCTTTTGTTTATAAACGAATCATCACCGGTGATGAAAAATGGATTGTCTACAATAGCATTAATCGAAAACGATCATGGTCCAAGCATAATGAACTTGCACAAACCACATTGAAAGCTGAACTGCATAAAAAAAAAAAATCATGCTGTCAATTTGATGGGATTACAAAAGTGTTGTGTATTTTGAGCTGCTTCCAAGGAACCAAATGATCAATTCAGATGTTTACTGTCAACAACTAATGAAACTGGAAGAAGCAATCAAAGCAAAATGGCCAGAATTAGCAAATTGTGAAGGAATTTCCGTAAATTCTCGAGTATAATCCGCATTTTTTTCCCCAAAGTTAAAAGTCAAAATCCTTAGTGCATACTATATACGAGGTTAAAAATGAAAAATATATTCTAAGCAATGTCCGAGTCTCTATTTGCTGTCCGGCAATGTTTATTCAGACACGATGACGGAGATTCATACTACAATGATGTTTGGCATGTTTATGGAGGAACAAATGGAAGTTATTTGATGCTGGAAGTGACGCTGAATTTGAAGGATTTGAATAAATGTTTTTGCTTTTGTAACTGTTGTGATAAATATCTAAAGGCAATTTATTTAATATTTTTTTTTCACTGACGTTATTACTGTTATTTCTTTATGTTCTGCAAACAAAATGCACAAAAAAGCTACACGTTTGCATTATGTTATATATACAATAATAAAGGACATTACCGTATATATTTTTACAAACCAAGGACGTTATATAGACCTCCTTGACTCAAGTTAGAGAAGGAGTGCGTATTATACACAAAATTTGGGTTTTGCAGAGGTACAACCCCCTAAAAATCCCCTGCGTATTATACTCAAGGGTGGGCTATACCCGAGGATTTACGGCATGTTCCACCATGAGAAAAACATACCACAGGTCTTTGCTAACTCACAAAAAATTATTGGAGCTTGGTTGAGAAGTGATGTCACATCCATCATATAGCCCTGACCTTGCACCATCAGATTACCTTTTATTTCGAAGTTTGTGAAATTCTTTGAATGGTAAAACTTTCAATAATGATGATGACCTGAAATTGCACTTGTTTCAGTTTTGGGCTGATAAGCACCAGAAGTTCTATGAGTGCAAAATCATGAAGTTGCCAGAAAGATGGCAAAAGGTCACTGAACAAAATGGAAAATATATAATTGATTAAAGTTCATTCTTTGTATAAAAAGACTTTTTTTCACACTAAAAACCTGAAATTGCTTTCTTGCCAACCCATTATATATACATACATACATACATACACACGTGTGTGTGTGTATGTATGTGTGTGTATATATATAATTGGCCTGAGGCTATAAGGGAAGACATTTGCCTAATGTACCACATAGTGGGACTGAATCCAGAACCATGTGATTGGGAACAAAGCTTCTAACCGCACAACCATACCTGTACCTATATAAATATATATACAAATAAACATATATACACATGTACATACATATATGAATATATATACATACATCTATATCTTTATCTATCTACGTATGTATCTCTCTCTCTCCATATATATATATCATCAGAGATATATATATATATATATATATAAAATCAAAAAGACAATAATTCTGTCAGAGTGAAAATCTTTGAAGACTTGTTGCAATATTCCACTCTTTCAGACACTGTTTCCATCATTCAAAGAATTTATTTGGTGTCACTTTTGCTAAAGAAAGCAGAAACAAAAAACACAAAGAAAGAAAATGAATGTCACCCAGTTACCATGGTGACGTTTTTAGTTTTACGTTTTGTTGTCTTTAAGCAAATATTTCTCTTTTGAATGGATAATATTAGAAGAACAATAGTGCAAGAGTAAATTATTAACGAGCTAATAAAAATTCCGAAAAAAAAAACAAACAGATATATATTACACTGTGTGTGTGATATATATATTTGGTTTATTTGGCTGCAGATGAGAAACGGAAAGATCTGTACGTATGAGTGTGAATTACACACACACACACACATATATATATATATATATATATATATATATATATATATATATATATATATAGACACACACACACAAGACATTGCAAAGAAGAATGGAGAATTATAGAACCTCTAAAACCTGTTTATTACAGTGTTATATACAATAAATTGACATTAAATCTCCGTCCAGCATATGTTTCTGCTGCACAGATGTCCTAAGATGTAGGACACCCAGGGTTTACACATCCATGCAGCTTTATTTAAGTTACCACCCTTATGGGTTGTTGGAGCTAACTGTATGTATATATATCTTTTATTGCCCACAAGGGGCTAAACACAGAGAGGACAAACAAGGACAGACAGACGGATTAAGTCGATTGTATCGACCCCAGTGCGTAACTGCTACTTACTTTATCGACCCCGAAAGGATGAAAGGCAAAGTCGACCTCGGCGGAATTTGAACTCAGAACGTAACGGCAGACGAAATACCTATTTCTTTACTACCCACAAGGGGCTAAACACAGAAGGGACAAACAAGGACAGACAAACGGATTAAGTCGATTACATCGACCCCAGTGCGTAACTGCTACTTAATTTATCGACCCCGGAAGGATGAAAGGCAAAGTCGACCTCGGTGGAATTTGAACTGAGAACGTTACAGCAGACGAAATACCGCTAAGCATTTCGCCCGCCGTGCTAACGATTCTGCCAGCTCACCTGTTGCACAGATGTCCTAAGATGTAGGACACCCAGGGAATACACATCCAAACAGCTTCATTCAAGTTACCACCCTTATGGATTGCTGGAGCTAACTGTGTATATATATGGCACGTCGTTATGCAAACACAATATTCTATGAAGTATACAAAATATTTTGGTTAACGTTTGACATCGATAAATTCACAAGAGCCCAGCTTTTCCCTCGTAACTTTTAGGAAAATGAGTCTTTTCTTTTCAATGAAATTTTAGGAAAATGAGTCTTTTCTTTTCAATGAAATTTTATAGAAATACCTTTCAAACGGCATACATTACGATTATAAAAAAACTAGCAGTATAGCCCAGCGTTGCTCGGGCTTGTTTTCTTTTCCACCCTTTAGAATTGGAATTTTTGAAAAGTAAAAATTTTGCATTATGTCGCTTGTTATTCTCTTCAAGTGAACATTTTTCTGGTTGAAATACACCGAAAAATGGCGACACAACAGTAAAAAAATCGTAAAATAATAGGGATTTGCATAGAAAAATGCACCTTTTTGATGTAAATAATTTTTGGTGTTAACATGGTCTGATTTGAGTTTTTTCTTCTGCGGAAGGAAGAGCAAGCCGCCTTCTACCATACTCTCAATTTTGGTCAACTTGCACCGCAGGGTCTCAGAGGAGAAAGTGTTAGTTGAAGGCTACCAAACCTGCCATACACAGACAACTTCAGCTTTATATATATATATATATATAAAGATAGAGATTTGTGGGGGAAATCTTTTCGAGGGGGATATGGAGAGGACTTCAGAAAATTCAACATCCGAGCTTTTCCTTCTTAGATTCCGAAATCACATTCAACTTTCTACAGATACCCTAGCGTAGTACTACTACACTTCGTAGTGTTTTGTTTACCCACTTTCAATAATTCTTAACGTTTTGGCTTCATTTTGAATTATTTTTACGTTTTATTTTAACCCTTCCGTCGTTATTTTCATTTGATTGTTATTACTTTCTCTCTCTCTATATATATATATATGTATATCCATATACACACACACACACATATACATACACACACACACACATAGACATAGACATACGCACATACATACACACACACGTACATATATATACACACGTACATATATATATATACACACACATACATACATACATACATATACACACACACATACATATACACACACACATACATATACACACACACAATAGGTCCCGGGGTCGATTTGCTCGACTAAAGACGGTGCTCCAGCATGGCCGCAATCAAATGACTGAAACAAGTAAAAGAGTACACAGACACACACATATATATACATACATACATCCATATAAATATATACACACACACACACAGATACATACATCCTTATTCACACACGCACATATATATATATATATATATTAGAAAAATTGAGGTAATCAGATCAGATGGTTCATATTTGTAGATATTTATTTATATATTACATTTTTTACATATATATCATATCATTCGGATTAGCGCTTGCTCCCATTCTAGTGGGTTTTCAAATCAAATCAGTTGTGGGTAGTTTGAACCTTTTTATAGTTTCGTAGTAGTGGTTGAGGAGGAAGTGAGGCAGAGAGAAAATATGTGTGTATGTGTGTGTGTGTGTGTGTGTGTGCGGTGTGTGTGTGTGTGTGTGTGCATTATATCTGAGAGTGAAGAAGTGTTATTTCCGTTGGTCTGCTGGACCCCCTGTGGTTTTATAAGAACTTGGCTGTCCATTTCAATGTCACTGAGTGTGTGTTGTGCATAGGTTGGCCTGGCAAATGTCATTTGGGGTCACACTTTCTATGATCATTCTGTGGAGGTGTGTCTGTTGTGTGTGTCTCTGTGTGTCTTGTGTGTGTTTTGTGTGTGTGTGTGTGTGTGTGTGTGTATGTGTGTGTGTGTGTGTCTGTGTGTTTGAGAAGGGGAGAGAGACACAAAAAAGAGAGGGAAAGGGAAAATAAAAATAATAATAAAAAAAATAAAAATAAAAAATTAAAAAAATAAAAAAATAAAATAAAAATAAAAAAAAAAAATAAAAAAATAAAATAAAAAAATATAAAGAATAAATAAAAAAATAAAGAATAAAAAATAAAAATAAAAATAAAAATAAAAATAAAAAAAGGGAGGAAGTGGAGAAGAAAAAATATTTTTGTGTGTTGATATTTATACCAACACATATATATACACACACACAGACTTATACATAAAATATTTGAAAAAACCTTTTTATCGGTTCAAAATGAACAACCAAATTATACCATCTTGAAAGTTGTATGTCATAGGAAAGTTAAAACTAAAGTGACAATTAAGGGTAAAGATGGAAGTGAATTATAAAGATAATAATATAATATGATGTATATAACAGGCAATACACACATCTACACACACACAGATTTTTCCTTCAATGTATGTTGAGTAAAGTTTCAGCCATTTAATTTGGGGGAGAACTTAGCTATGAAATGTTTTTCCATATTCCTCCTGAAGGGGGTGTCATTCTTCGGACACTTGTAGAAGGGAAATATCTTAAATTTTCCTTCTCCACATGTAGCTAGGTGTGTTGCTTAGGTATTTTGCGTAGTTCTTCCTGCCGAATATGTTGTCGGTGGATCCTGGCTCGCTGGCACAAAGAATTACCAGTTTCTCCTACGTAATTCTCTTGCATGTGGGGCAGGTTATGCAGTATATGACGTTCTGCGTCTTGCAGTCATATCTGCATTTACTTTGAATATGACACCATTTTTAAATCTTATCTCTCTGTTGCTCTCTATGTATTTGTAGGTGGGGTTGCTGCAGGTCCCACATCTACCATCTCCGCACTCTTTTGCAAAGAATTCCGTTTTAGTTTCTGAAGAGAATTTCGCTCTTGTTAGGTGTATTTTTAGGTTTTTGTCCTGTCGTCTACTGTTTTTTATGCTATATTTTGTTAATATGTTTTTCATTTTGGGGCTCTGTAAGGCTATTGGTAGGTTTGAATGTATGGTTTGGAAGATGTTGGTAACTCCAGGGTTGTGTGTGTTTATAAAAGGGATAGTGTTTTCTTGTTTGTTTTTTGTTTTGGGTGTCCTGAGTTGTGTGATGTCTAGTTTTAATGCTCTTGTGATTCCATTTTCTATTAGTTTAAGGGGGTATTTTTGCTCTAGGAGGAAGCTTTTGAGTTCATCTAGTCTTATTAATCGTATTTGTGAATCAGTTACTATGCTACATATTCGTCGTGCCATACTATATGGGATGTTTCTTTTTGTGTGGGATGGGTGGCAGGAGTGGAAATTTAAGTATTGATGTGTGTCAGTTTTTTTGTAGTGGATGTCTGTTGTGACGATGGAGTTGTGTTTTTGATGTTGATGTCTAGGAAGGGAAGTTCGTTGTGGCTGGTATCTATTGTGAAATTGATAGATGGGTGCAGCGTATTGAGGATGTTGTGGAATGTTTGTAGGTCCTCTTCTGATCTGTTCCAAAAGATGAAACAGTCATCGAGGTAGCGTTTCCACTTTTTCTTGATGTCTTCTCTGAAGTCGTGTTCGAAGACTTTCCCTATTTCGTCATATAGTTTTTTCTCCAGGAAGCCCATCACTAGGTTGGCATATGAAGGTGCGAATTTTGTACCCATAGCCGTGCCTTTTATCTGTCGGTATGTCTTGTTGTTGAATGAGAATGTGTTTTCTTCTAGTATTAGTTGGGTGGCTTGGGTGATAAAGTTTGTCTTGAAGCGTTCATCTATAAGTTCTCTGTATTTTTCTATTGATTGTTTTATAGCTTCTAGACCTAGGGTGTGTGGTATGTTTGTGTATAGATTTGTGACATCAAAGCTTGCAAGTATGGTGTTTTTCGGGACTGTATTTGGAATGTGTGTGAGGAAGTCTATGTCATCCCTTATGTAGCTTGGAATCTGTGGGATAGAGGTTTGAGGAGTATATCTATGAAGTGGCTTAGTGTTGTGTTGGTGCCTGGGGTCCTGCCACTATTGGTCTCATCGTGAGGTCTGCAGGTCTTTGTACTCTTATGTAGTGGTTCCTCTGTTCCTTTATGGCTCTCTGTATTTCCGAGCTTTTATGAATTTTAGGTAATCCATAAAAGTTGCTTTCTTTGGTTTGTGAGTTGCATAGATAATCTTCCTCCTTATCTGTAAAGGAGTCCTGATATTCATTGACTAAAGTTCTAATTTTTCTTATTGTTGTTTTCTCCGGTGGTGTTGGTTCCTCTTTGTAATATGTCTGGTTGTTCAGTAACTCTAGTATCTTTTCTTTGTAGTAATCTGTGTCCATAATTACTATTGCTCCACCTTTGTCAGCTTCTTTTATAACGATTGATTTGTCATTTTTCAGTTTTTGTAGGGCTTGCTTTTCTTCTCTGCGGAGATTCTGTTTGCATTTGTGTGTGTGAAGAGGGAATTTGGATATTGTTTCTATGTACGTGTCAAGGTGTTTGTCACTTCCCTTGTAAGGGGTGAAGTGGGATTTTTTTCTTATGATTGAGTTATCTTCTGTTTCTTTATACACACACACACATATTATATACAGACACGTGTCCGAAGACATCTCTTTCAAAGACTGCACCTTTGAAGGTGAGATGCGAAACTGCATCAGTCCCACCCACTTCCTTTACACATATTTTAAGACGACAATTTGCATAAATACGTTTTTTAGAGTAATGGACTCATTATATTTACAAAACCAAGAAGTTTGAAAAGAATAATAAACGAATGCTGAAATTATAAAAATCAGTAGAAACGATGTCTGAACAAAAAAAATAATGTTAGTATTTGTCTGAAACAAGTCAAACTGTATTAAAACAATATCTTTTACATACCTACTAAAATTACTGGATTTATAGATTAAAGGATGTATAAGCCCCAAACTGCAAAATAGTTTTGAAATGGCATTAAGTGATTCCACTTACATTTACCAATTTTTCGCGCCGAAATTTTAAGCTTGTCACAGGTACTCTTCGATTTCGTGTTGAGAGAGAAGGGGAGAGAGTGAATGAGTAAAGGTGTGTTTTGTCATTTACGTACTTTTGGGGGTGGGGCTGTATAATATATACCCTATTTATGCACATTTTAAAATAATTTCCTATCCCATCCTTTTGTTTTTTTGGGGGAAAAAAAAAGGGTTTGCGGCACTTTAGGAGGTCAGGGTAGTTAATTACACGTGAGAAATCTGAGGTGTTGTTTTTATGAACTGCGTGGTGGTGCACTTGTTAAAATTGTGTTGAAATATCGTTTCATGATAGAAGAAAAGTTAAGGGTGATTTAACATCAAGAACCAATTCTTCCGTGTCCTCAGGAACACGGGTACAGTCTTTCAGCTTCCAGTAGAAACTTAGGGAGTCGCTGAGCTGGCGGTGATATGGTCCGTATAAAAAGTAACCTAGCGACATACTGTTCGAGATACTTCGGTCTCATTCCGGGACGAACAATGCACTTTTTCAGGCTTTCCCATAAACGCCCAATAGACGTCATTGATTGGTTGAAATTGCAGAAAAAGAACAACAAATATCTTACAAAATATAGAATTTTCTCAATAAAGCCAAGAGAAAAAGACGTTTTATAAACACATTCTACCAGTATACGAAGTTTAAAATTTTTTAGTTACCTAGAAATTATGTTAAAAACTGCCGTTCAAACCGAAAAGATCCGCAAAATCTTCCAAAGCGGAACATGGGTGTTTTCCAAAAAGAAGTTCTTCAATAAAGATTCAGAAAATCCACACTCCATTCTGGATTGGCGACGTCATCGTACCAGCCTATGACAACGCCACATGTTTGTACGAGGGTCATAATTATGGGTGACAATTTCATATGACACCACTAGAAAAAACTGCCGTTCAAACCGAAAAGATCGAAGGACTTTACAAGACAAACAAATAGAAAAATGCTAAATGAGTTCGAATGAGCATTACGTTAAAAATTTACTTTAAAAATATCTTTTAATTAAAGATTAATTTTTCCTTTAACTAGAACTTTTTTTTTTTAAATAAAACGAAAACAAAGAAAGAAAACAAATAAAAGTTCAAGAGATCGAACCCGGCAGCCTATAAGGCCCAGCAACTATCTTTTCCTTTCATCAATGATTAAGCTGGGTTACTAACACCCACCTTTCTCATCACATCCTTCCATCGTTTCTCGTATTCACAATAACAAGTGAATGAGAATAACGACGGAAGGGTTAAAGTTAAGCGTAAAAATAATTCAAGATAAAATGAAACAAAAATGAAGCCAAAACATAAAGAATTATTGAAAATGGGTAGGAAAAATACACTACGCTAGGGTATCTGTAGAAAGATGGGCGCTTCTTTAGAAGCGCACTTCTCCAAGAAAATGACGCTTAATTTCTAGAAGAATTATGAAAATGGGAAATATATCCAAAATAAATGAAATATGCAAAAAATTAGGAAGATTCATCGATTTTAGAATATTTTATGCTAAAAAATAAAACACGGAGAACGGGCAGTCGCGAATATAAATAATGTCGGACGATAGAAAGGGTCGTGACTTGTATCAGATATTCGCAAATTCTTGATAGTTTTTAATCAGATTTTTTTCACTGCGCACACAAGTTAGGGTTAGTTTTAGGGTTAGGTGGTGTGCACTCTCTTTACCTTCGCCCGTTTATGATGTGATATTTCCCGTTTAGGCACAACATTTGACATAATAGTAATATTAGTTATAAACGGTCTTTTAAGAAAAAGATGGTGAAACGGCCTTCTTGCAATTAGCAGACGATATTGTCGGGCCCTTATTTTTCTTTACTACCCTCAATGAGCTAAACATAGAGGGGACAAACAAGGACAGAAAAACGGATTAAATCGATTATATCGACCCCAGTGCATAACTGGTACCTATTCAATCGATCCTGAAAGGATGAAAGGCAAAGTCAACCTGGGCGGAATTTGAACTCAGAACATAGCGGCAGACGAAATACCTATTTCTTTATTACCCTCAAGGGACTAAACATAGAGGGGACAAACAAGGACAGACAGACGGATTAAGTCAATTAAAATATATCGACCCCAGTGCGTAACTGGTACTTAATTTATCGACCCCGAAAGGATAAAAGGCAAAGTCGACCTCGGCGGAATTTGAACTCAGAACGTAGCAGCAGACGAAGTTATCGTTCGACATGTTTGTTTAATCGCGAGTGCCCGTTTTCTGTATTTAATTTTTTTTTAGTATGATATATTTAAAAATAAATGAATCTCCCTAATTTTTTGTATGCTTCATTTATTTTGGATATATTTCCTATTTTCGTAACTTTTTTGACAAGTAAGCGTCATTTTCTTGGAGAGGTGCTCTTCTAAAGAAGCACCGAAAGGTGAATGTGATTTTGGAATATAACAAGGAAAAATTCGGAGTTTGGAAAAGATTTTCCCTCAAATTTCTTTATAAACATAATGTATGCCGTTTGGAAGGTATTTCTATGAAATTTCAGTGAAAAAAAACACCCCATTTTCCTAAAGGTTACGAAGGAAAAGCTCGGATCTTATGAATTTTCCAAAGCCCTCTCCCCACTCTCTTGGAAAATATTTTCCCCACAAATTTCTTTATAATCGTAATTTATGCCGTTTGAAAGATATTTCTATAAAATTCGATTGGAAAAAAAACCCAAAAAAAAACCATTTTCCTAAAAGTTACGAGGGAAAAGCTCGGATGTTGTGAATATTCCGAAGTCGTCTCCCCACCCTTCCATTGTTTTGCACGCATTTTTTTCCTTCATATTCCTTTCCTACACATTGTTTTACACCCATTCCAGTATATTTTTTGGGTTTTCATTTCCGGGTCAAGATGTAAACATTGACCAATGTTTTTATTTGTCAGTAACACTTTTATCTCCGATCTTATTGCTTGTTTATATCTGATGTCTCGATACAAAACGTTGCAAAAATTATTGCTGGCCATAGTTTTTATAGAATATCTGTAGAAAAAGCCTTATAAATAATGTAACAAACACTGCTGAGGTTCTACTTAAGAAGAGTGGTCCCGGTGCGCGTACTCGCGCATCCGCGCTAGCTAGTCGTGACTAGTCGATCCTTACTTTGTGTTTTTGTGTTTTATTTACTTTGTTTTAAAAAAAATTATTTATTTTGCGTAAAAAAATTATTTATTTTGTATTTTATTTACTTTGCTAGGTAGTCGTAGGATCGACTAGTCACGACTAGCTAGCGCGGATGCGCGAGTGCGCGCACCGGGACCACTCTTCTTAAGTAGTACCCACTGCATCAGCAGTGGGGAAAAAAATTGACTTATAAAAACATTCGATGTATTTCATAGTATACTGTGTTTGCATAACAAAGTGCCCACGCCAATTACAGGTATGCGTCTAATATGTAGATTGATGTATCCAACAACTTCACACCATTGTATGCGAAGCTATGTGTTTGGAGACATAAATGGGTCAGATAGGTGCTGAGGAAGGATTGAACAATCCTCAAAGTATGGCATACACACTCACTGCCCACTTTTGTCTCTGATCTCATTGCTTGTTTACATCTGACGTCTCAATACGAAACATTCTAGCAAAAATCAGTGCTAAGCTGTAAATTAAAACTTCATGGTTCTGGGTTCAGTCTCACTGCATGACATCTCGGGCAAGTGTTTTCTACCGTTGCCATGGAGGGAAGAGTGTTGTTTTCATGAATTTTGGTAGACCGAAAGTGGGCAAATCTCTATCACTAACATATATACGTACATACTCACATATATATGTATGTTTATATATGTGTATGTGCATATATATATATACATACGTACACACACACACATATACTCTACAGACAATAAAACAACTAGTGAATGCAGGTGGGGTATCGGGACAGCTTAGAAAATCAGGTAAATGCTCTTTAGAAGACCGAAAGATAAAAACAGTCAGCAAGCCGACAATACGTTCTCTATATATATATATATCATCACTTTCATTTAACGTCCGTTCTTCATGCTAGCATGGGTTGGACGGTTCTTCCAGGGTCTGTTAAGCCATGAAGGCTGCACCAGGCCCAGTCTGATCTGGCAGTGTTTCTACAGTTGGATGCCCTTCCTAACGCCAACCACTCCGAGAGTGTAGTGGGTGTTTTTTACGTGCCACTGGCACAGGGGCCAGAGCAGGCTGGCAAACGGCCACAATCGGTTGGTGCTTTTACGTGTCACCAATACGGACGCCAGTCAGGTGGCGCTAGTATCTGCCACGTTCGGGCGGTGCTTTTTACGTGCCACCGGCACGGGTATCTTAACTACAATTTCCATTTGATTTTTATTTTGATGTTGGTGTTGACATACTTGACTCAATAGGTCTCCTCAAGAACAGCGGGTCACTCTACGATCCAAGGTTAGCACAGCAGGCTGTCCTGCGGGCCATGAACTCACTTCATTCATATATATATATATATATGGTACTACTTGAGATATGGTACTACATGAGAACAGTGGTCCCGGTGTGCGTAGTCGCGCATCCGCGCTAGCTAGTCGTGACTAGTCGATCCTACAACGACTACCTAACAAAGTTGATAAAACACAAAAATCATAGGAGACAGACATACAACTTGACTTTTATATATAAAGATTACACACACAATCAGATAGCAATAAGTTCTATTAGAATTAACATCCAAGGTAATTCTTCATATATAACAAGTAAATCTAAAAATCACTGAAAATAACTTCATGAGATTCAGACTATAAGACAACAAGAATAAGAATGGAAAAAACCATATCTTTAATTGGTGATTATACTGTACATTGCTGACGATAATTTCTCTTGCGTCAACATATTTAGATACAGAAAAAAGTATAAAACATCAGTGAAATTAATATATCTGAAAATATATGCTAACTCAACATTTCCAAGGCAATCCAAAAATCATATTTGTGTGTGTGTATCATCTTGAAAATAATATATATATATATATATATATTGGTAAAAACGGTAAGATAACAAAAGAAAGAAAGAGACCACAATATTATGTAAATAGAGGAATTTATCTGTAAAACAATTATTCAATAGCCAAGATAAAACTCTGAGTTTCGGATGCCGAAGTGGAAATCCACAACACCATTTCTTCAGTTATCTGGCCAGGTAACTGAAGAAATGGTGTTGTGGATTTCCACCTCAGCATCCGAAACTCAGAGTTTTATCTTGGCTATTGAATAATTGTCACATTATTTTACAGATATATATATATATATATATATTATATATATATATAATTATATATTATTTTCTACTATAGGCACAAGGCCTAGAATTTATGGAGGGGTAGGTCGATTATGTCGACCCCAATGTTTCACTGGTACTTAATTTATCGACCCTGAAAAGATGAAAGGCAAAGTCAACCTCAACAGAATTTGAACTCCGAATGTAATGACAGGTGAAATACCGTTAACCATTTTGCCCAGCGTGCTAACGTTTCTGCCAGCTCAAAGCCTTGATATATATATATATCACATCATCATCATCATAGGTTTTAACAATGCAATGTGATTCGGAAGCAAACTTGTGTATAACACAGCCATATATATATATATAACGGGAAGGTTTACGAAAATAAACAAAAGACGAAGGCAGGTGGAGTACAAACAAATAAATGTATTAGTATGGCACTCAGGAATAGAAATAGAAAAAGTCTTTTACGTTTCGAGCCTACACTCTTCGACGGAAAGATACACAGAAAAAAAAACAAGGAGAGAAAAAAATGCGTGTAGGAGCTAACGATATACACACACATCTTAGTTTCAAGATGATACACACACATAAATATGGTTTTTGGATTGCCTTGGAAATGTTGAGTGAGCATATATTTTCAGATATATTAATTTCACTGAACAACTAATTGTTGAGATTCCCATTCATCCTGATGAGGGGGTCATTGCTGACATGCACCTTATCTTGTAATTGAACCATGGCAGGGAACTCCTGAAATGGCCATAGATGTGTTTGACTTGATTTTGTGGAATTTTTTTATGCTACTGGACTCCAGCCTACCATGGGTTTTATGAAATGAATTTTTTTGACATATTTTTAATTGAGGGAGTAAAAAGAAGAAAAAAATTATTTTTAGTCGATTGATAGTTTATTTAGGTTTTTAGTCACATGACATGATTGTATACACCTTCTTGATAGGCCATTCTATATATTTGTATTTCTGTTTACATATATATTTTTTGCCTTCTGTGTTTTTTATTTTTGTATTCTTTTTAATTGTGAAAGGCCATGGTAATACTTATATATGATGAAATGTATGGAAGCACGGTGATATATAGTCCTTGACTGAAAACTGATGTTTGTTCACTAATCAATGTTTTTTGTCTCTCTCTCAATTTCATTTAAGCATTTCTTTTATGCAGTCTTATAATCCGTTTTGTCTCCATAAAAAGAGGCATAAATTATTTCTTGTCATATAGGTGTAGGAGTGGCTGTGTGGTACATAGCTTGCTTACGAACCACATGGTTCCTGGTTCAGTCCCACCACGTGGCACCTTGGGCAAGTGTCTTCTGCTATAGCGTTGGGCTGACCAAAGCCTTGTGAGTGGATTTGGTTGACAGAAACTGAAAGAAGCCCATTGTATATATGTATGTGTGTGTATATGCTTGTGTGTCTGTGTTTGTTCCCCCCCCCCAACATTACTTGACAACCGATGGTGGTAAGTTTACATCCCTTTAACTTAGCGGTTCAGCAAAATTATTGAGATGCATTTTGTGATGTTGGGTGCAAAAATATCTTAAGCTAAGCCTGAAACAATGAAGTGATAAAAGAATCATCCATAACTTGCAGTAAGCAACATTTATTAAAATAAAAGTATTCAGAACACAGAATAACATGTAACAAAATTTACAAACATATTTACATTCCCATATAACAGTTAAGGATATTACCATTACTGTATTATGCATATGTGGAAGTGTTTATTCGACTAGGTGCTGCTGGCTTAATTACGCACTACACATGGTTTAGGTTTTTCAGAAGTACAGCCCCCTAAAAATCCCCTGCGTATTATACTCAAGGGCGTACTATACACGAGGATTTACAGTATGTATGCATTAAAATTTTGGTGATACTTCGTTGATTACAATGACAATGGTTCCAGTTGAACCACTCAACAGAACAGCAAGTAGCTGAGAACTCCACAGACAGACAGGTATACCTATTTCTTTACTACCCACAAGGGGCTAAACACAGAGAGGACAAATAAGGACAGACAAATGGATTAAGTCGATTATATCGACCCCAGTGCGTAACTGGTACTTAATTTATTGACCCCGAAAGGATGAAAGGCAAAGTAGACCTTGGCGGAATTTGAACTCAAAACGTAACGGCAGATGAAATACGGCTACACATTTCGCCCGGCGTGCTAATGATTCTGCCAGTTCGCCGCCTTCTTTATTTGACAGGTATACCTTTAATGTAGTTCTCAGGAAGATTCAGCATGACACAGAATGTGATGAGGCTGGCTCTTTCGAATTACAGGTGCAACTCATTTTTGCCAGTTGAGCGGACTTGGAGTAATGTGAAATAAAGTGTCTTGCTCAAGAACACAATGTGCTCCTAAGAACTGAACTCCTGACATTCCAATTGTAAGCCAAATACCTTAACCATTAAGCCATGTACCTTCACACACACACACACACATACACGTGCACATACAGATGCAACTATTTCTAATTCTGATTGTTACAACCTTCTGACCTCACTTTGTCAAAGTTCAAAGTTTACATTTAAAATACCAAAGAAAAAAAAAATGGCAAATTCTTTATTCTTAAACTGTTTCATCGGATTCCTTTAATGCGACCTTTCACACTAATTTCTTTATTCTATTCTCACATTTCTGGGAAATTTCTTCAACATCTCTCCCCCTCCCTAAGCAACCTACCCCCAACTCCCTCGAAAATAAACTGTGCCAATAGTCACATTAAGGAATTTTCCTTTTCTCTCTTTTTTTATGGTTTGGTAAGATTGGAATGGAATTCAGGTTTATATGTGCACTTTATGCAGTCCCCCATCATTATCTCTAATTATCCTCTTCTGCCTCCCCCCCCCCCTGCCTCATTGTTGTTTTCATCATCCTCATCATTTGTTTCATCATTTCTCTCACATGTTTCATTTGCATGCAATGTCTCTTTTATTGGTTTCATTGTTCAACTCTCTCTTTCCCACCGAAATAACGCATAGTATTGTTTGACCTGAATGGAAACAGAAGGAAGAGGAAGACGGGGGGAAGAAGATGAGGAGTAGGTGAAGGGGGAGGTGAAGAGAGGAAGAAGAAGGGAACATCAGTTGTGAAGTCTTTTTGCCCTTTCTTCAAGCTTAAAAAATAGCTCCTGATAAAAGGGCCATGCCCAGGTATTTCTAAATCTGGTGATGGTGGTAGGGGTACATGCCCAGTCAATTTAGCATTAACATCATCATCATCATATATATATAATATATATATATATATATATATATACCTGTAAATGTAATATTTGACTACATTTACAGATAAATTCCTCTATCTACATAATATCGAGATCTCTCTCTCTCTCTCTCTCTCTCTCTCTCTCTAGCTCTCTATATATATATATTATATATATATATATATATATATGTATATATATATATATATATATATATATAAGAATGTGCATAGTCCATTTAATTAAAAAATTCTATATGTGGCTGAAAATTGCTCGACATTTTAAAACTGATGTAATACTTACAATGTTTAATAAAATGAAGTAGCATGAAACATTGTACTACACTACCTGGATATCCTTGTTGCCATTTTGATATTATATATATATATATATATATATATATATTATATATATATAGTATATATATTAATTGATTGAATGAGTGAATGAATGTGGTTATTAAGCTTTCACTTTTACATTATACTATGGTAGGGATTATAATTTTTGTATGACTTAATGGATTGGTCACTGTTTATTTATGTATTTAGGAAGTGGTTGTAATTTACTGATTGATTTTATTTACCGATATGGTTGTACATAGTGTAAATATATGTGAAAGTTGTGGTTTCTTTGGTACATTTTTTTCCAAACAACACTTATTTTAGTGTTGTTGACACCACCAGATTGAATGGTACTGCCCAGGTGTCAAAACCATAATGATATCCGTGGGGGAAGCTGATGATGGATATATGTTGGATAGTTGGTATGGCTGTTTTTGTATAAGTGGAATAATATAACACATCCTTTGATATATATATATATATATATATATATATGTATACAAGGAGAGCTGAAAAGTTTCATGCTTTGGGTAAAGGAAAATACATGAGGATCAGTTGATTATGATTTTATTCACTATATTCCCCTCTCAGATTCACACACTTGTTGCAGTGGTCCTTCAGTTTTTCTAAGCCGTGCAAAAGAGTTTGGAAGGTGTGTGTGTGTGTGTATATATATATATAGAGAGAGAGAGAGGGGGGGGGTATTGTTTTCAGACATGTTTGTTTGTTTGTTTGTCTGTGGACAAGGTATCTCAAGAACTGTAGGATGGAATTCGGTTGAAACTTTCAGGGATGATTATAGACCCAAAAGTGGTGCCGACCCCATAAAAGTGCTGCTGGGGTGGTCTGTCCTCTCTGCCACCTCTAGCTATGCTAATGGTTGGGGCTATAGCAGAAAAACACTTGCCCAGGGTGCTACGATGCTGTGCAGTGGCACTGAACTCAAAACCACCTGGTTGCATAACGATGTTCATTACCACATACCCCACACCTACCCCTATATCACATCACAGGAACACATGACTCAACCATACTCTAAGATGTCACACATCGCTGGTCACAATGCACTTTGCATTCATTTTAGCTTTCGAATAACACCATCCCACTGGCTAGGTGAGCAGGTGAAAAACAGGTTAACATTCCACCCCTTGATCAAAAGTGGGGACTGGAGCAATGTGAAATGTTTTGCTCAAGAACACAATGCACCGCCTGGTCTGGGAATTGAACCCGTCATCTAGTGATCATCAATCTAACCACTAGGCCACACACCATCACCTACCCCTATATACACTTTACTCTCTCTCTTTTACTCTTTTGCTTGTTTCAGGCATTTGACTGTGGCTATGCTGGAGCACCGCATTTAGTCGAGCAAATCGACCCCAGAACTTATTCTTTGTAAGCCCAGTACTTATTCTATCGGTCTCTTTTGCCGAACCGCTAAGTGACGGGGACGTAAACACACCAGCATCGGTTGTCAAGCAATGCTAGGGGGACAAACACAGCACACACACCAAACATATACATACACAAAATACATATATATACATATATACGACAGGCTTCTTTCAGTTTCCATCTACAAATCCACTCACAAGGCATTGGTCGGCCAAGATGCCATGCAGTGGGACTGAATCCAGAATCATGTGGTTGGTAGGCAAGCTAACTACCATACAGCCACTCCTGCACCTATCTATACTTAAAACAGTAAATGATTTAATGGGGTAAATTTTGTTGGTGTATTGAAGCTCCATGTTTAGTTAATAAACACTGACATTACAATGGGGGTGGGTGGGAGTTAAATATACTGCATCAGAGTCAGAGGAGATGATATCAGTTCAGAGTTTCATATAAAACAGAAACCTAATCCATTGATGTATCTTATATAACAATAAAGTTTATCATTAAATGAAGTTTAATTTTGATGTGGCTCTGAAGTATTTTTTTTGTATTTCAACTTTCATTCTTTCCTTCACCAAATGCTCACTTTTATCACATTAAACTATGAAAATGTGTTTACATTTATATATGATATTATAAATATGGTAAATAAAATATATGAAATATTAGTATATATATATATATAAGGACAAAACATTCAAACACTAAGGTTTGAAATATATATATATATATGTGTGTGTATGATTGAAAATTAGCACAAAGCATAATATTGCACAAGGCGTCACCCTGTTTAGAAATATTTAAACCTGGTACCACTTATATTTCTGTTATTATTATTATCTATTACTAATACTCACCACAGATAATATTAACAATAGTAGTATCTTATTTTGAATGTAAGCATTCAAAT
Organism: Octopus sinensis; assembly: GCF_006345805.1. NCBI lineage: Eukaryota > Metazoa > Mollusca > Cephalopoda > Octopoda > Octopodidae > Octopus > Octopus sinensis. The sequence goes on along the minus strand of NC_043018.1, from coordinate 6,959,713 downwards.
ATTTGCTTATGTATATATATATATATATATATATATAAAGCATTGTTTTGTGGATAACAATTTTCTTATCATTTTTATAAGTTTGTACTAAATAGTACAAACTTATAAAAATGATTTGGACAGGTAAGGGCTTAAGGGTGGATAATCTTCGGTCTTAGGTGAACTCTTTGCCTCTACTGCATATCACATATGATACACAGGATATACTTTCCTGGTATCCATATACAAGGTGGTATCAAAATGTTCCTGGACTAGTTCTGTAACACACCAACAGATGACAGCACATGGCTGTGTGTCCAGTGAGAGCAAGCAGTGATCTTTATGAGGCAGTCTTCTGAATGACATCACTGTGTTTACTTCACAAGTTGGGAAATTTGTGTTTTTGCGACCACATCTATGATTCTTGTCATGGACAGGAATTTGGATAATAGAGCCAACGTGAAGTTTTGCATTAACCCTTTCTTTACTGAATTTATTTAGAGATGCTCTTTCAATTATTTAAATTTCATCTCAACCTGTCTTCTTTCTGCCGCCTAAAACCTCATCTCCCAATTCTCTCTCTCGCTATGTGGTGTCGGTTCTCCTCTGTTTTCACTGTCTCTCTCTCTCTCTCTCTCTCTCTCTCTCTCTCTATCTATCTCTCTCTCTCTCTCTCTCTCTCGGTATATATCTCACCTTCACTCGCTTCCGCAGGATGAAAAAACATCAGCTAAGTTCCGACCTGTTTCCTCTTTTCATTGTTTTTGCAAGCCTTATTATTATTGTATCCCCATCTAATAGCGTTATCGTTGTCTTTCGTCTCAAATGCTAGCTGAAGCATAAAAACTTTCACTCACAAAAATATTCACACCACGCAAAGCATTTTCATCTCAACCGTCTTCTTTCTGCCGCCTAAAACCTCATCTCCAATTCTCTCTCTCGCTATGTGGTGTCGGTCTCCCTCTGTTTTCACTGTCTCTCTCTCTCTCTCTCTCTCTCTCTCTCTCTATTCTCTCTCTCTCTCTCCTCTCTCTCTCGGGTATTATCTCACCTTCACTCGCTTCCGCAGGATGAAAAAACATCAGCTAAGTTCCCGACCTGTTTCCTCTTTTCATTGTTTTTGCAAGCCTTATTATTATTGTATCCCCATCTAATAGCGTTATCGTTGTCTTTCGTCTCAAATGCTAGCTGAAGCATAAAAACTTTCACTCACAAAAACTTATTCACACCACCGCAAAGCATTTTCATCTCAACCCTGTCTTCTTTCTGCCGCCTAAAACCTCATCTCCCAATTCTCTCTCTCGCTATGTGGTGTCGGTTCTCCCTCTGTTTTCACTGTCTCTCTCTCTCTCTCTCTCTCTCTCTCTCTATCTCTCTCTCTCTCTCTCTCTCTCGGTATATATCTCACCTCACTCGCTTCCGCAGGATGAAAAAACATCAGCTAAGTCCCGACCTGTTCCTCTTTTCATTGTTTTTGCAAGCCTTATTATTATTGTATCCCCATCTAATAGCGTTATCGTTGTCTTTCGTCTCAATGCTAGCTGAAGCATAAAAACTTTCCTCACAAAAACTTATTCACACCACCGCAAAGCATTTTCATCTCAACCCTGTCTTCTTTCTGCGCCTAAAAACCTCATCTCCCAATTCTCTCTCTCGCTATGTGGTGTCGGTTCTCCCTCTGTTTTCACTGTCTTCTCTCTCTCTCTCTCTCTCTCTATCTCTCTCTCTCTATCTCTCTCTCTCTCTCGCGTATATATCTCACCTTCACTCGCTTCCGCAGGATGAAAAAACATCAGCTAAGTTCCCGAGTTCCTCTTTTCATTGTTTTTGCAAGCCTATTATTATTGTATCCCCATCTAATAGCGTTATCGTTGTCTTTCGTCTCAAATGCTGCTGAAGCATAAAAACTTTCACTCACAAAAACTTATTCACACCACCGCAAAGCATTCATCTCAATCCTGTCTTCTTTCTGCCGCCTAAAACCTCATCTCCAATGCGCGAGTGCGCCCGCCCTCCCACCCCCACCACCAATACCGGATATCTCTATATTTGCTCCATCTATACCGGATGTCGCTTCTCCCACCACCATTATAGGTGTCTACTCTTCGAACTCCCCTCTTCAATACGCTTTTCACCATGCATTAACCTCTCTCGATATCTACATTCTACTTGCTAGAACCTGTCATCATTTCTCTGAACCACCCCTCCCCACTGGTGCTCCCCTATATTTCTGCCCCCCCCCCACACACACACATAAAAAGCACCATCCGAACGTGGCCGATGCCAGACCCCTCTGGCTCCTGTGCAGGTGGCACGTAAAAAGCACCCACTACACTCGCGGAGTGGTTGGCGTTAGGAAGGGCATCCAGCTGTAGAAACACTGCCAGACTAGACTGGAGCCTGGGGCAGTCCCGAGCTCCCCAGACCCCGGTCGAAACCGTCCAACCCGTGCTAGCGCGGAAAACGGACGTTAAACGATGATGATGATGATGATGATGATGAAAGAATTTAGTAAAATAACTTTGTTATCATTAAGCTAGTGTTAGGAACATAAATTGTGAATAAGATTTGGTGGAAGATTTTAATTTAGAACTTTTGAAAACAAGACATGTATATTAAAGATCCAGAGCCGGTTTCAGCCAGGTTGGTAACGAAAGGGTTAAACTTGGGATATCTGCTACAGAGACATTTAGGATGCTTTGGCAAGCTTATGGCAATGAAGCAATGGGTCGTATGCAATGTTTTGAGTGGCACAAGTGCTTCAAAGTGAAAGAACATGCCTGGATGTTTTTTTCCAACATCTGTGGTATTGTACATCGAGAATTCATCCCTCCCCCGGGGCGAAACCATCAATCGAGAGTTCTACTGGAATGATTTTGAAGCATTTGGGGGAGGGCATTTGGCAAAAGCAACCGGATCTGTGGAATTTGAAGAATTGGTTTCTTCATGACCACGATGCATCCTGTCACCCAGATCTCCTCACTCATAAGGTTCTCACCCCAAAAGCAACATGGTATCACTTCCACACCTGCCTTATTCACCAGATTTAGCACCTATTTCTTTACTACCCACAAGGGGCTAAACACAGAGAAGACAAACAAGGACAGACACATGGATTAAGTCGATTATATCGACCCCAGTGCATAACTGGTACTTAATTTATCGACCCCGAAAGGATGAAAGGCACAGTCGACATTGGCAGAATTTGAACCCAGAACGTAACAGCAGACGAAATACGGCTACACATTTCGCCCGGCGTGCTAATGTTTCTGCCAGCTCACCGCCAGATTTAGCACCTGCGGACTTCCATCTCTTCCTCAAGAAGAAAATACAGCTGAAAGGTCACCATTTTAACATGGCTGTTGAGATCCTGAGTGAATCACAGAAGATCCTTGGCGTTCATGCAAAAAACGACTTCCAGGCCAGATTCCAAAAGTGGTAGGAATGCTAGGACCAGTGTTTTGTTGCAGAAGGTGACTATTTTGAAGAAGATGATCTTAAAACTTAGGTGTGGTAAGTAGCTTGCTTACCAACTACATGGTTCCGGGTTCGGTCCTACTGCATGGCACCTACTATAGCCTCGGGCTGACCAAAGCCTTGTGAATGGATTTGGTAGACAGAAACTGAAAGAAGCCTGTCGTATATATAAATGTATATGTATATATATGTGTGTTTGTGTTTCTGTGTTTATCTCCCCAACATTGCTTGACAACCGATGCTCGTGTGTTTACATCCCCATAAATTAGTGGTTCGGCAAAAGTGACTGATAGAATAAGTATTAGGCTTACAAAGAATAAGTCCTGGGGTCGATTTGTCGACTAAAGGCGGTGCTCCAGCATGGCCGCAGTCAAATGACTGAAACAAGTAAAAAGAGTAATAAAAAAAAGAGAGTAAATAAGTTATTTTTTTTTATTAAAGATAACTAGTCCAGGAACTTTGTGATACCACCTCAATAAGAGATATATACTCTTACTCTTTTACTCTTTTACTTGTTTCAGTCATTTGACTGCGGCCATGCTGGAGCACCGCCTTTAATCGAGCAACTCGACCCCTGGACTTATTCTTTTGTAAGACCAGCACTTATTCTATCGGTCTCTTTTGCCGAACCACTAAGTAACGGGGATATAAACACATCAGCATCGGTTGTCAAGCAATGCTAGGGGTACAAACACAGACACACGCACATACATATATATATATATATACATATATATGACGGGCTTCTTTCAGTTTCTGTCTACCAAATCCACTCACAAGGCTTTGGTCGGCCCGAGGCTATAGTAGAAGACACTTGCCCAAGGTGCCACGCAGCAGTGGTACTGAACCCAGAACCATGTGGTTGGTAAACAAGCTACTTACCACACAGCCACTCCTGCGCCATGTGATACACATTCTGAATTTTTCCCAATCACCAACTTTGGACTTGAAAGGGTTAAACAGAGATATTATTGTTCAGGGAGGTTTTGCTGTTGCATTGAACAAGTTATTCCATATGTTTGTTTTTATTTAGTTCATTTTATATTTTAAAGCAATTGCATTGTACAAGAGACAGTTCAGTTGTTTAATAATACACAAAGCTTTTAAATTCATTTAAAATTTTAATTTATTTTATGAAGTGTCAACATTTTTCCTTTCACAACTGTGTCAGTTATGTGGCTACAATTATGTTTTATCTTTCACTTGTTTCCGTCAGTGGACTGTGGCCATGCTGGGGCATTGCATCAATTTGACTACAGTATATAGTTTAAGTCTGGAATTTATTCTATCAGTTTCTTTTACCGAAATGCTAAGTGACAGGGATGTAAGCAAAACATCACCTGCTGTCAAGTGGTGGTCATGGAACAAACACATAACACAAACAACATACAAATATATCATCATCATCATCATCGTTTAACGTCCGTTTTCCGCACTATATATATATATATATAAATACAAAATGGGACAAGAACGCAAAACAGCCGGACAACTAGGTGATACAAAAAGGGACAACAAAACATCTAGATAGATGATACAAAAAAACAAGCAAGGACGGGTCATTCAAAGCTTTATATATATATATATATATATATATATATATATATACATACATACACACACACATACAGGGTGCGTAAGATATTTGAGGACAGATTTATGTTTATAAAGAAAACATATATAATAACAAATAACTGTATTTATCAAAAAATGCTATGAGAATGAAAATAAACCTTCTTTTCTATAAGGCTATTCAATAAAGCCACCTTCAGCTTCAACAACTGCTTCTATATGAGATCTAAATCATCTACATGCTCGAATCAAGTGGTCCTGGTTTATTTTGGACATTACTCTGACTATGGCAACTTTCATAGAATCCTTGGCGTTATGGGTATGTTCATTAACCTCTCTCTATCTACAATGTTCCACATGTAATAGTCCAATGGATTGAGATCTGGGGAATTAGGTGGCCAAATGTTAGGGATTATGTGATCATGAAAATTTTCAGCCATCCATTCCTGTGTTACTAGAGCCATGTGTAAAAGTGAAGAGTCTTACTGAAACCATATGGCCTTCCATTGCATACACTGTCTAACAATTATTTCCAGGACCTCAATGTAGGCGGCAAGTTAACTCTAGAGCCTTGTGGAAAGAAGTAAGAGGCATCACATTTTCTTCATTGCTGACAACCCCTAAAACCAATACAGTTGCAGGAAATTTTGTATGCATAACTCTTGGAACTTCGGAAGGGTCTGCACATCACCATCTGTCATTTCTTCTGTTAACTTTTTGATCTACCAAATCCACTCACAAGAATTTGGTTAGCCTGAGGCTATAGTAGAAAACACTTGCCCCAGGTGTCATGCAGTGGAATGGGACTGAACCCAGAATCATGTGGTTTTGGAAGCAAGCTTTTGTATGTATATATATATATATATATATATATATATATATATATATATATATATATATATATATATATATGTATGTTATATATATATATATGAATTGTTGTGTCTGGTGAGAGAGATTCTCTTTTAGTGCTTTGTTATTTAACACATTCACTTATTTACTTATTTATTTTTCCTAAAATTCTCGTTGCATCTTGAAACCTTTTCAATATACTTCAACACATGAAGAATCTGGCAAACCAAATCCATAGACAAAATACACACACACACACACACACACACATGTTATTTGGTGTTAAAATTTTTGCTGCACCAGCTGCAGCCTGGTCAACAGATTTTGCAGGCTTTCAAACAGCTGACATGTATCTGCAGTGCTGAAATTCTCTATATTTTAAACTTAGTGATTAATTGATCGAGGGCGATTTGGCTGCTATGTTAAGCAGAATTACAAAGGAATTCTCTCGTTTAAAAACATCAGTAGTTACTTTTGAAACCTAACACGTGGGATGTGTTATGTGATTCGGCTGAATTGACGTGCATTAAGGCTATAGGTATCCATGGCCATATCGACAGAAAAACCTTAATAGGTTAAGAGCGAAGTGTAAGTGATATGTAGTAAAAACACTCTCTGAATTTCAATCAATAATTGTCATCAACAGAATACACACGGCGATCAATACAAACGCTTCCAAAAATGTGTACAGAGCTAAATATAGGTGGAGTGGGGTGGGGGAGGGAGTAAAAGGGAAAAATAAAAGAAAGAAATAGAAAGAGTGAGAAATAAGATAACATTAAATATTAATTGAATATTGAATATCCATACACTTTCTGTAAAATTGGAAGTCCCTGTGGGCATTGTTAAAGGCAGTGTTTGTGTTAATGGCTTTTAAAGTATGTAACGCAAAATGCAATGGGTTCTCTAAAACCATTTTTAGATATTGGATAAAGCTTTGGGTTTTTCTTTAAATATGTTAATTTTTCACGCCTATGTGAGTAACACTATTCAGTGTCTGCTTAGTGATTCTCTCGTCGCTATTATTATTGGCAAATGCACTGTTATGGTGCCTATGTGCTGCTGAAGAAGTCATATCATACTAAAACTTGCCTGGAGTTATCTCCCATATTAGCTGAGATGATTAAAATACTATTGGTTATTCAGTGAGCTAATGATGTATTCTAATTACCTGATAATTATTTCTAATTAGAACTTTTAATGATTTGACTAGAGCCTTCAGCTGACAAAAGCTTTGGATTTGATATATCAAAGCTATAAAATGCCTATCATATATATATTTATATATACAAGTATATGCATAAATACATACATGAATCTCTCTCTCTCTCTCTCTCTCTCTATATATATTATATATATATATATATAGCTCAGTGTTTAGTGCTTGATTCCTGTTGTGTTCTTGAGCAAGACACTTTATTTCATATTGCTCCACTTCATACAGTTGTAGAAATGAGTTGGATATCACTAGTGCCAAGCTGTATCAACCTTTGGCTTTACATAAAAATATCTTGAAATACTAAAGAGCAAATGTATTCAATAAAATCGCCATTGGCTTCAGCCACAGCCTCCAGACGACTTCAGAATCTCCTGCAATTCTTCGGGATGGTCTCCTTGTTTAAGTTGGTGAATGCTGCCAAAATCCTTGCCTTCAGTTCATCTTTGGTGTTAAAAGGAGTTTTGTTGGTCTCTTGCGCAACTGTGACACACACATAATAATCGAGGGGATTGCAGTCTGGGGAGTTAGGGTGATGTGGTTGGAGAAGTTGTCTGACAGCCATCACTGGGTTCTCTTTCTTGTGTGGCATGGTGCAGAGCCCTGTTGTAAGACATATGGTCATCTAGCAGCCACTCTCTTCACCCTGGGCAGCACTACTTCCTCCAGCACTTGATGTAGGCCTCTGTGTTGAGTCTGGGAGCTGTGTAGGAAGATGAATAGAGGCATAAAATCGCCATCACTAATGATCACTCTAAATACCATGGGGCTGACTGAATGTTTGATTTTTATCACCTTCGGTACATGTTTTGGGGACATGGAAAGCCAATGGTTGTTCTGTACGTTCACCATCTGTTCGTATTGAATCTTCTGCTGTGAATGCCAAGCAGTACAGCATGTCGTGTCCAAATTTCTGGCAGAGTGAATTGTGTCATCATGCTGTTTTTCTCACAGACAATGCCCAGCTAACTCTACTATACTCTGTAGTCCAGAAAATCAAAAACAACAATGCGCATGCTCCAAATTAAAAATAAAGAATGGTGACAATTTACCCATTCCACCCTCTGTGTGTGTGTGTGTGTGTGTATATATATATATATATATATATATATATATATGTGTGACAGGATTCTTTCAGTTTCCATCTACCATATCCACTCACAAGGTTTTGTTCAGCCTGAGGCTATAGTAGAAGACACTTGCCCAAGGTGCCACCTAGTGGAACTGAACATAGAATTATGTGGTATGCACAGCCATGCCAGTTTGGTGTTTAACCTGATTGCTATGTAGAATATATATAGGTTGTTTTATTGCATTGGGTGGTTTGCATAGTGGAAGTATTGGGTAATTGGTATTATATATTAGTGTTTCTGAAGGCGGCGAGCTGGCAGAAACGTTAGCACGTCAGGTGAAAAGC
>NC_043018.1:6949298-6951100 GCF_006345805.1 Octopus sinensis | reverse complement strand
ACATCAAGATGAGGTGTGACAGACAAAACTCTGCAAAACATTTTATCCAACACATTAAGGCTTCTGCCACCTCACTACTTTATAGTTAATAGATAATGGTAAATGCAACAAAAGCAATAACAACAACAACAACAATGGTTGCTAAGAACAAAGGAATGCCATTTTAAATATGTATAAAGTTATTGAGTGTTAAATATAAGGAACGAATGGGGGGAAGAGAAGGAAGGGAAAAATAAACTGTCCCTTAACGAATTCTCCCATGGTTCTTTACTCCTTTGAATAATATATAACAACAACAACAACCAATAACAATGGTAACAACGGCAAAAACATCACCCAACAACGACAACGACAACAATATCTAGAGTGACAATAACAACCACTAAAACAACAACACTGGTGATGATGATGATAGGAGGAGGAGGACAACAACAGCAGCAGCAGCAGATGCAGCAGCAACAAGTTCAAATAGTAATTGCAGCTATAATATCTACAGCAACAACAACAACTACAACAGCAGCAGCAGCATGATGATAACAGCAGCATCAGCAGCAGCAGCAACAACAGTGGAGGCACAATGGCCCAGTGGTTAGGGCGGTGGACTCGCGGTTGGAGGATCGCGGTTTCGATTCCCAGACCAGGCGTTGTGTGTGTTTTCATTGAGCAAAAACACCTAAAGCTCCACGAGCTCTGGCAGGATCTGGTGGCGACCCCTGTTGTACTCTTTCCGCACCCAACTTTCTCTCATCTTTCTTTCTTCCTTTTTTTGTCCCCGACTTCCTACGCAACCGCTGAGCCTGGATGCGCATTCCTCCATCTGTCGAGCTTCCTCGGTGTCGGGGTTGACCTGCTTTCTCTTCTGCGGGTCTTCGAACAGCAAAGGACACGTTTGGACTCCTCCCATCTTGCGAGCTCTGGGACGAAGACCGTTCGCTCAACAGCAACAGCAGCAGCAACAACAAGAATATCAATGACAACAACAACAGCAATGATGATGTCAGTAACAGCAGCAGATGCAGCAGCAACGATTTCAACTACAACAACAAAAACAATCACAACAACGATGATGACAATGACAACAGCAGCTCCAGTGGAGGCGCAATGGCCCAGTGGACTCGTGGTCATAAGAACGTGGTTTCAATTCCCAGACCGGGCATTCTGAGTGTTTTTTGAGCAAAAACACCTAAGCTCCTTGAGGCTCCGGAGGGGGGATGGGGCTGAACCCCGTTGTACTCTTTCACGACAACTTTCTCTCACTCTTTCTTCATACTTCTGCCACAAAGCAGAAGAACCATGGTGTAACCCACTATGGTGTGGTAAACTTTCAGACCCTAGTCTAGATTGCGAATCCTCTGTACCCCAGGATGGTTCTGCTCTCCACTCATTAAAAGCTACCGTTTACAGAATGAGGATAACAACGTAGCTTTCGCACCTGTGCAATCGCCAGTCTATCAGGTGTGGTGGGTGGATCTTCAAGTTGTCACACGCATTCTTAGTAGCTTGGGGTAGGCTTGAATTAGAGATTATTTTTTGTGCCTAATGGCGTGAGCCCTGATTGGAAGAAGAAGAGAAGAAGAAGAAGAAGAAGAAGAGAAGAAGAAGAGAAGGGAAAAAGAAGAAGAAGAAGGGGAATAAGAAAAGAAGAAAAGGGAAAGAAGAAGAAGAAGAAGGGAGAGAGAAGAAGAAAGAAGAAGAAGGGAAAGAAGAAGATAAGAAGAAGAAGAAGGGGAAGAAGAAGAAGAAGAAGGGGGGGAAAAAAAAAGAAGAAGAAAAGAAGGGAAAGAAGAGAAGAAGAAGAGAGA
>NC_043018.1:6941798-6944298 GCF_006345805.1 Octopus sinensis | reverse complement strand
AATAGAAGTTGACTTTGTAATGAGCTTCCTTGTCATTGCTTACTTATGATGTAATGCAAAGCAAAGATGATTTTTTTTTTAAAGCCCAGCTAAAGTCTCTTCACAGTTAAATGCTATGCAGAAGCAAGTCATTTTGCATAGCGTACAGAAATATGTCTTTCCAAAACCATGTACCAACATATATTTCATGAATAACAGACGTATGTTCTCTTGGGTTGCAAAGATACATTATCAGATTGCTCTGGTTCGTCTTCCCTCAAATGGTGAGCAGTTCCAGTTTTAGAAAGAGTAACAAAATGAGTTAAGGCAAATAGCTCAGTATGACCAAATAGCATGCATTTGTGTTTGAACTACATCAAGTAATACAGATATATAATAATAATAATAATAATAATAATAATAATAATAGTAATAATAGCAGTAATAATGAAATTATTGTACACAGTGTTCAGGTGCACCTCAACTTGTCAAAAGTGCATATAAAGGATATGCAGTAATGTACAAATGTCTGGAAAGCGAACAGTGTATGAGTCAGATACATGCTTGCTTGTGTATGGAGGGGAAAAATATCAGGTGTAGTGTTGGCGAATCTCAGGAAGCATGGAAGTTTTGAAGGATGCAGTGCTCCGACAACTAACAACTGATGCCGGCAGTCTGTTCCATATTTCAGCAACTCTTAGCATGAAAAAATGTTTCCGAAAGTCATGGGAGCAGTGCTGTTTTCTGACTTTGTAAATATGCCCATGGGTGTTAGACAGGTAAGGTGCTCAGAGTTATTGTTAGTAAGATGGTTAATAATTTTATGGGTGTCTGCCAAGTCAGTTGCCAGACGTCGGAGTTTCAATGTGTCCATGCCCAGGGAGGTAAGGCGTTCAGAATATGGTAAATGCCTGATGGAGGGTATTCTCTTGGTTGCACATCGCTGAACGGCTTCCAGACAATTAATATCCTGGACAAGATAGGGGATATAAAATACTACATAATATAAATATATGTATTATCTTTTACTTGCTTCAACCATTAGGCTGCAGCCATGCTGGGGCAGCACCTTGAAGAAATTTTGGTTGAATGAATCAGTTTCGGTACTTATTTAGGGTTTTTAAAGCCTGGTACTTATTCTATTGATTGCTTTTGATGAACTGCTAAGTTACAGGGATGTTAACACACCAACACTGGTTGTTGAGCTGTGGTGCCATTAAGGACAGGTTTATTCATTATCCTGGAGGAAAGAGAACAAATGTGGTTACACGTTTCTGCCTTGATAACTGTCATCAGCACCACAGTTGTCTGATCATATTAACAGTTGCCAAAGGATTTAGACAAAAAGGAGTTGAACACATTTATGGTAAATGGAATTTGCATAATTTAAATAAGAATAAGCAAAGGGAAATAACTCATAAAAGCCAGTGGCACGTATTTGTCACAGCCAAATGCTGGTATGTCAAATACTATACGACATAAATTCTATGATAATGATGGTGATGATGAACGATGATGATGATGATGACAAAGGTGCACAATGGTGAGAATGATGAAAGATAAAGAACAATACTGCTGCTGCTTCAACTGCTGCTACTACTGCTGCTGCTACTGCTGTTGAGCGAATGGTCTCCGTCCCAGAGCTTGCAAGATGGGAGAAGTCCGAAACGAGGTCCTTTGCTATTCGTAAGACCTGCAGAAGAGGAAGCAAGTCAACCCCCGACACCGAGAGCATCGACGGATGGATGAATGCGTATCCAGGCGCAGCGGTTGCATAGGAAGTCGGGGACAAGAAACAGGAAGAAAGAATGAGAGAAAGAGTACAACAGGGATCGCCACCACCCTCTGACGGAGCCTCATGGAGCTTTAGGCGTTTCCACTCAATAAACACACACAACACCCGGTATGGGAATCGAAACCGCGATCTTCCCACCGCGAGTCCGCTGCCCTAACCACTGGGCCATTGTGCCTCAACTGCTGCTGCTACTGATGATGATGATGATTATGCACAAGAGGTTTCCACAGTTTCTATCTACCAGACTTTACTCGCAAACCATCAATCAACCCCTCCCTCCCACTCCCTCTGCCACGGCTACAGTAAAAGACACTTTTGCCCATGGTGCCTTCTGCTTGCAGTTGGAATTGAACTCAAAACCATGTGGCTTGAAGATGAACTCCTTAACTACTCCAATCTACCTGTGCTCTATTATTGTCTTCTTAATGAATATTTAACGGACATTTTATGAATAACATCTTTATTATCGTTAACATCATTATTATTGTAATTATAATTACCTCTGTTCCAGTTATCATTGGTGTCATCATCGAATACTACTACTACTACTACTACCATCACCACCACCGCTACTATTACCACCACCACCATTGTTGTTTCTGCTGCTACTACAACCTCCAACACCACCACCACTACTATTACTAGCACCACTGCTACCCCACTGCAGCCACAACCGCTACCACCACCACCATTGTTGTTGTTGCTGCTACTACTACCACAACAACA